>NC_091954.1:7539478-7839478 GCF_031021105.1 Erythrolamprus reginae
TTGTTTGTTTGTTTATTTATTTAATTGGATTTGTATGCCATCCCTCTCCAAGGACTCAGGGTGGCTCACAGCATATATAAAAACAGAATGTAAATCCAATTAATGATGAGAAGGAATCCAGTTTTGAAGGATTTTAACTCTTAGGTTTTAGCTTTGTTCCTGATCGAGCTACTTTTTTTACTTTTTAATTTATTGTTAATATTGTTAATTTGTTTACCCTCTTTTAAATTTACAGAGCTAGTTTACTGGTTTTCTTTAAAATAAATATTCTAAAACATGTCTCAATTAATGTAATTTTATTGTTTTCCATTTTTATAAGTTACCAGTAGCCACTGCATTTTCTAACCTCGGCTTATACTCGGGTCAATACGTTTTCCCAGTTTTTGTGGCAAAAATTGGTGCCTCGGCTTATACTCGGGTCGGCTTATACTCGAGTATATACGGTACATGGAAAAATAGGCAGTGTAGAAGAAACATCATTCTTTATTTTATTTACTTATTTATTTTGTCCAATACACAATAATACACAATGAAGGTTATAGAGGATATAGTAGAGAAGAAATATGAGATATCTTGTTTGTAAGTTTCATTGTATCTTGTTTGTAAGTTTCATTGTGTTCAATAAATAATTGTTGAAGAAAAAAATGTGGTGCATTATTTTCTGGGCAACCCTCGTATTCTGGCGGCGTGTTTCAACCGCCCGTAATTACAGGGTAATTAGTCCAGGAAGACACACACAACATGATAAAAGGAAAACCCAAAAGTTTTTATAAACAGAAAAACAGAAACAGCTCCCTTTTTAAATGTCAAAGGGATTTTCTGGTACAAACAAGGCACAGGTTAAATGCAATCCAATTGCTCACCCAATAACTGGGAAATTGAGTCCAATTCTGAAGTCCAGAGAGTCCACACACAATCTTGAACAGCACAAAAACCACGATATTGACGAAACAATGAATCAGACAAACTGCCACAAGGCTAAACCAGCACGCTGTTCTTTTTATCTGTAGCACTAATTACAGCAGCCCCACCCAACCACAGGTGGCCTCATTTTCTCTTGTAATAATCCTTCAGTTGTTGTCTCCTATGCATCACTCTACGCATGCATGGATGTGTCATTAATTCTTGTTCAGAATCCAAGGATGATACAGATGATTGATCTCCTCCTGGGCTGTCTGCCAAACTCCCCTCTTCCCTGTCACTCACGCTTCCTTGGTCAGAGGAGGCTTCGTCGGCAGATTCCATCGGGAGCAAAACAGGCCTGCGGCATGTGGATGTCTCCCCCACATCCACCTGCACATTCCTTGGAACAGGAGCTGGGACAGAGCTAACCACAACATCTCGTAGAATGGCTAAGCCTGGATCATGTAGCCATTGGACAGCACTGCCCTCAAGATAATGTATTTCTTGCAGGGACCCAGAGTGGATCTTCTCCAGGTCTCGTCAAATAAACAATGTCACTTGGCGGGACCCAGGGGAAGAACCTTCTCTGTGGCGGCCCCGGCCCTCTGGAACCAACTCCCCCCAGAGATTAGAATTGCCCCCACCCTCCTTGCCTTTCGTAAGCTACTTAAAACCCACCTCTGCCGTCAGGCATGGGGGAATTGAGATCCTCTTTCCCCCTAGGCCTTGACAATTCTATGCATGGTATGTATGTATGTATGTATGTATGTATGTATGTATGTATGTATGTATGTATGTATGGTGTTTATATTAATGGGTTTTTAATCGTTTTTAGTATTAGATTACTATTGTACACTGTTTTACTGTTGCTGTTAGCCGCTCCGAGTCTTCGGAGAGGGGCGGCATACAAATCCAATAAATAAGTAAATAAATAAGTAAATAAATAAGTAAATAAATAAGTAAATAAATAAGTAAGTGAGTGAGTGAGTGAGTAAGTAAGTAAGTAAGTAAGTAAGTAAGTAAGTAAGTAAGTAAGTAAATAAATAAATAAATAAATAAATAAATAAATTCTGCCGCAATAGAATGCAAAGTTTGCAGGACGTTCCCACAGTCACAGTATTACCAACCAGGCCCCAGTCGTATTTCCAACATTGGCACCTGCCAATCTGCAGATCTGGTTCAGCACTGTCCAGTTTTTCCTTGGAAAATCAAAGCCAGAGGGTCATTGTAATGGATCAGTTGAAGTAGATGAATGGGAAGAAAATACAGGTCTTGTTTTTCCTGCAGGAAAGAATGTGACTACAATTATTCTTCCAACTGTTAGACTTCATTCTGCTGCCACAGCTGTCATTGAATGGCAGTTTTAGGGAGCTTGCTATTCGACTGCAGATGTTCGGTTCAACTACAGACATGTGCTGTTTGATGTCCAGGTCCTGGCATCGTTCCACTTTCAAAATAACAAGTGATCTGCTCTGGAGCAGACTAAACGGAGATATCCTGGGTTGCATTCTCTGGTGTCAGATTGTCAAGCTGCTACTTTAAATAACCATGGCTGACCAGTGCGTTTCACTGGGCCCTAAAGATCTCGGACCCTCAACTGAAGACAGCCCCAGTATTCAAGATTTAGAACAGCTCCTGAATACTGGAAGCCCTTCCTGCCACCACTCTGACGAAGTCTGGCCTAATCTTTTCTTAGGAGATCAGTAAGTATATTTGCAGGGGAGCTTTTCAGCCCCTTTCCTACATAAGTGTTCGGAAACTTCAGATCGTGCAGAATGCAGCTGCGAGAGCAATCATGGGCTTTCCCAAATATGCCCATGTCACACCAACACTCCGCAGTCTGCATTGGTTGCCGATCAGTTTCTGATCACAATTCAAAGTGTTGGTTATGACCTATAAAGCCCTTCATGGCACCGAACCAGATTATCTCAGGGACCGCCTTCTGCTGCACGAATCCCAGCGACCAGTTAGGTCCCACAGAGTGGATCTTCTCTGGGTCCCGTCGACTAAACAATGTCGCTTGGTGGGACCCAGGGGAAGAGCCTTCTCTGTGGCGGCCCCGGCCCTCTGGAATCAACTCCCCCCAAAGATTAGAATTGCCCCCACCCTCCTTGCCTTTCGTAAGCTGCTTAAAACCCACCTCTGCTGTCAGACATGGGGGAATTGAGACCCTCTTCTCCCTAGGCCTTTACAATTCTATGCATGGTATGTATGTTTGGTTTTTTTTATATTAATGGGTTTATAATTGTTTCTAACATCACACTACTATTGTACACTGCTTTATTGTTGCTGTTAGCTGCCCTGAGTCTCCGGAGAGGGGTGGCATACTAACTAACTAACTAACTAACTAAATAAATAAATAAATAAAATAAAATAAAATAAACAAACAAACAATTATGGCAAACAAACAGATTGTGTCCAAGGATTACTGTATTTTTATTTATTTATTTATTTATTTTGTCCAATACATAATACACATTGAAGAGAAAGATATGTAATAATATAAGTAAAGAAAAGAATAGAAGAAAAGATATAAAAGTATAGGTGAACATATTTGAAAGGAAGAAAAGATAAATGAGATAAGGAGAGACAATTGGACAGGGGACGGAAGGCACACTGGTGCACTTATGCACGCCCCTTACTGACCTCTAAGGAACCTGGAGAGGTCAATCGTGGATAGTCTAAGGGTAAAATGTTTGGGGTTAGGGGTTGACACTACTGAGTCAGGCAATGAGTTCCACGCTTCGACAACTCGGTTGCTGAAGTCATATTTTTTACAGTCAAGTTTGGAGCGGTTAATATTAAGTTTGAATCTGTTGCGTGCTCTTGTGTTGTTGCGATTGAAGCTGAAGTAGTCATTAACAGGTAGAACGTTGCAGCATATGATCTTGTGGGCAATACTTAGATCGTGTTTTAGGCGTCGTAGTTCTAAGCTTTCAAGACCAAGGATTGTTAGTCTATTTTCGTAGGGTATTCTGTTTCGAGTGGAGGAGTGAAGGGCTCTTCTGGTGAAGTATCTTTGGACGTTTTCAAGGGTGTTGATGTCCGAGATGTGGTATGGGTTCCAGACAGATGAACTGTATTCAAGTATGGCTCTGGCAAAAGTTTTGTAGGCTCTGGTGAGTAGCGTGAGATTGCCAGAGCAGAAGCTCCCTCCCCAACTCTCCGCCGGGATAATTCTTTGCAATTTTTGGCACGCTTTCTCTGAAAAAACTCAAGCATGATTGGGGTGTAATATGTTTAATTAATGCCTTTATTTGGCTTCATACTGTCTGCTGCTAACATTTTTAGACACAGTAAACATACCGGTCTTTCTTTGTTTCCCACCGTAGTCCCAGTGAAGCCAAGCTCTACATATGCTTCTTCCTACTTCCTTGTCTTGGCTTTTGGGAGACTTACGTTTGTCTCATTATCTCCGTCTCTCTCCTCCTTTCTTTTCATCCCTGTTAAATATTTTTCCACGGTGTCTCTTAAGGGTTTGTTATCTGCACTTCTTATCTCCTGTGTGCTGTGTGCTATTGTTTGGTCCAAAAAAACCCCTACCACCTGCAGCAGAAGTAGAAGTACAGTGTTCCCTCGATTTTCGCGGGTTCAAACTTTGCGAATAGAATACCACGGTTTTTCAAAAAATATTAATTAAAAAATACTTCGTGGTTTTTCCCCCTATACCACGGTTTTTCCCACACAATGATGTCATATGTCATTGCCAAACTAATAATTTTTGCAAATAAGTAACAAAAAAAAAATTATTGTTAATAAATAATTATGTTTACAAATATCAGGATCACTAAGTGTCTTCTTCAATGGTGAGTACCAGTAATAATGGTGAGTAAATGGTTGTTAAGGGAATGGGAAATCGCAATTTAGGGGTTTAAAGTGTTAAGGGATGGCTTGGGATACTGTCCATAGCCAAAAATGGTGTATTTACTTCCACATCTCTACTTCGCGGAAATTCGACTTTCGCGGGTGGTCTCGGAGCGCTTCCCCCGCAGAAATCGAGGGAACACTGTAATTCAAAAGTAGAGGCAAAAAAATCTTAAACACCGGGTTCGTATCTCGAAAAGTTCATCAGTAGAGGCGTTCGTAAGTAGAGGTACCACTATATCTTTCTCTCTGTTTTTTTTTTCCAGCGTCACAGCACATAGCAGATTTGACTTATGGAAAATGGGGATTAGCCACATTTTAAACGCAGCCCACGGCACTCTGTTTTGCCAAGAGTCGCATGACTTTTATGGTACAACGATTGAATACCATGGCGTACCAGCTCACGATCTTCCCAGTTTTGATCTAAGCCTATATTTTTACTCTTCTGCGGAGTTTATACACAAGGCTTTGACGACACCCGGAGGTATGGAAACCATAGCAGCTCTTATTAAGCTGTGACTGGGCATTCGCTTGGATACTTTTTCAAGGTTATTTTTTAAAAAATCTGAATATCTGAAGAAAGAAAGATAATCATGTACATTGGGCTACCTTTAAAGAACGTTCAGAGACTTCAGTTAGTCCAGAAAGCAGCCGCGAGAGCTCTTATGGGTTTACCCAGATACACCTATATACAGTATCTCCATCACTCCATGAACTGCACTGGCTTCTGATGGATCTCCGAACACAATTCATTCATTGATTCATTCATTCATTGATTCATTCATTGATTCATTCATTGATTCATTCATTCATCGATTCATCGATTCATTCATTCATTGATTCATTCATCGATTAATTGATTGATTCATTCATTCATTGATTCATTCATTCATTGATTCATTGATTGATTGATTCATTCATTCATTCATTCATTCATTCTTTCATTCATTCATTCATTCATTCATTCGACTTCTATGCCGCCCAATCCAAAAGAACTCAGGGCGGCTTACAACAAAATATAAAAATACAGTTAACAATAAAAAGAAGTCCAAAATAAATTAAATATTGCGAGACCGCCTTCTGCCGCACGAATCCCAGCGACCGGTCAGGTCCCACAGAGTTGGTCTTCCCCGGGTCCTGTCGACTAAACAATGTCGTCTGGCGGGACCCTGGGGGGAAAATCCAGTTGCCTTTTGGAATAAGAGTAACATGTGTTGTGGTTAGCTCTGGCCCAGCTCCTGCCCCAAGGACTGTGGATGTGGGGGAGACATCCACATGCTGCAGGCCTGTTTTGCCCCTGGTGGAATCTGCTGATGAAGGCTCCTTTGACCAAGAAGACATGAGTGACAGGGAGGAGGAGAGTGGGGCAGGCAGCTCAGAAGGAGATCAATTATCTAGCTCCTCCTTGGATTCGGAACAAGAGTTAATGATACAGCCACGCATGCAGAGAGTGATGCATGGGCAACAACAACTGAGAGATTATTATTGAAGAAAATGAGGCCACCTGTGGTTGGTTGGGGCTGTGGTCATTAGTGAGGCTGCTGTAAATAGCAGCCTGTGGGTTTGGCCATTGAGGAGGATTATCTGATCGTTGTGTTTCGTGGCTACTTTGCTGAATTTGACCTTTTGTGTGTTGCTTTTTCCCGCTTTGAAACTAAACCAGAGCAAAGTGTGTTTCACTTTGTGAAAGAAGAAGGACTGTGAATTGCCTCTCAGCTGCAAGCTAATTATCACAGAACTGATAAGGGACTTGTACAAATTACCAGTTTGTTTGGAGACGAGTGCTCTTTGCTATACCAAAAGAGGGCTTGGTTTAAGTGAATTTTCATTATAAAGAACATTGTTTTGAATTTTCAAACGTGTGTGTGTCTGCAATTTGTACCTGTGAATTTTTGGGAGGATTATACCAGAGAGCCCGACAGAACAGATTCCATGGGTGGGGCTTTGATGTCACCGAGACTACTTCCTGCCCGGCCAAAACGGGGAGGAAGGAGTCTCCGTGACGTCAAAGCCCCACCCCCAGAATCCCATCGTAGGATTCCCCTCCGCTGCAGCATACTTTTCTGTAAAAATAAAAGGAAGCAAAAGGAGGTGGGGAATTCCCCACCTCCCTGTTTATTTTTACAGAAAAGGACACTGCAGCGGCTTGCTGCTGTTCAAGTTTGGGTTTGGCGAACTCACCCCAACTTTACGGCAAAGTTCGGGTGAGTTCGCCGAACCAGAACTTCGTTGGGTTCGCCCAACACTACTTATGGGAGTTTCATCACTGGAGGCTTTCGAGAAGAAACTGGACTGCCATCCATCGGTCAGAAATGGGGGGTGGGGTGTTGGACTAGATGATTTACAAGGCCCCTTCCAATTCTTTTAATCTAATCTAATCTAATCTGTTGCTTTTATTTCCAGGCAAAATCTTCGTCCACTGCGCCTATGGGATAAGCAGGTCCTCCTCTTTGGTGCTAGCGTACCTTATGATCTACCATCATTTTTCATTGGGTAAAGCAATAGAGACAGTAAAAGAACATCGATGGATCTTCCCTAATCGAGGTTTCCTGAAACAATTGAGAAATTTGGACCTTCAACTAAGAAAAAAAATGAACAAATAAAGAAATGGCATGCACACATTTTTTTTAAAGACGATGCCTGTCTATCCATTGGTGCAATACATATCAAAATTATTTGCAAATTGGCAAATCACTAAATACGTTACATTCAAGGAAAACCAAGTTAAAATGTTTTAATGTTGGCACTTACCACTTTACAGGTTGTCAAAGATGACAATGACAGCCAAGACCACAATGGAACATTCTACCACCAGTGGTGGACATTATTATTATTATTATTATTATTATTATTATTATTATTAATAATTGGATTTGTATGCCGCCCCTCTCCGGAGACTCGGGGCAGCTAACAGCAATAATAAGACAGTATACAATAATAATCCGATACTAAAAACGATTAAAAAACCCATTAATATAAAAACCAAACATGTCCCAAAGCCAAAATTTATTGGAACACGATTGTAAAATGAAATTACGAATACAGAGATTAAGAAAATTCCAGAATTATTTTTTATTAGGCATATTTCTTAAAAATGACAAAAAAGAAATTCAGTATTTAATCATACACATCTTGACTGCAGCAAGAATAACCTTTGCACAAAAGTGGAAATGTGAAAAAAAATCCCGAAAGAAGAAACAGTAATTAAAAAACTAATTGAATGTGCAGAAATGGATATGATGGCAAGAAGGTTAAAAGGACGGGAAGAATCATAAAGAAGTATTATAAAGTATGGAAAAAGTCTATGAATGGTTAGGGGGAAAAAATAACATACAGAATTTAACAAAGTAATAACAAAGATATGCAAATACAGTGATCCCTCTATTATCGCGAGGGTTCCGTTCCAAGACCCCTCGCGATAATCGATTTTTCGCGATGTAGGGTTGCGGAAGTAAAAACACCATCTGCGCATGCGCGCCCTTTTTTCCTATGGCCGCGCATGCGTAGATGGTGGAGTTTGCGTTCCCCGCCGCCCACGCAAAGGGGAAACCCGATTCGGCTCCTCGCTGCTGCTGCGCTACCGAGCAGATCAGCTGCTGGGCGGCCGAAGGAACCTTCCCTGGGTCTTCCCGGCCGCCCACGCAAAGGGGAAACCCCGGCTCCTCGCTGATGCCCGCCGCTCGCCCGCCCGCCAGCAAGAGGGGGAAGACCCAGGGAAGGTTCCTTCGGCTGCCCAGCAGCTGATCTGCTCGGCGCAGCAGCAGCGAGCAGACGAAGATCGGGGTTTCCCAGCCGCCCACGCAAAGGGGAAACCCCGGCTCCTCGCTGATGCCCCCGCTCGCCCGCCCGCCGCCCGCCAGCAAGAGGGGGAGAGATAGAGAAAGAGAGAGAAGGAAAGAAAGATGAGAGAGGGAGGAAGAGAGTGTGAGAGAGGAAGAAGCAAGATAGAGAAAGAGAGAGAGAAAGAAAGATGAGAAAGGAAGGAAGAGAGTGACGTCATCGGGTGGAAAAATCGCGATATAGCGTTTCGCGAAGATCGAGATCGTGAAACTCGAGGGATCACTGTAGTGAATAATAGTAGAATTTTCTGTAGAAGGAATTGTACAAAATATTGGTGAGATATACAATAGAAGCTTATGAAAGGTTGTAAATAATTAAGAATCATATATATTGCTGAGATATATTATAGAAGTTTATGAAAGGTTATAAATTGTAAATTTTTAAATACTTGGAATTATAATAAACTTTGGGAAACAACTTTTGATAAGAGAAGGGCGGTAAAGGACCCCTATGTATTTTTGTGTTTGTTTGAATTCTGTATTGTCTTATCTTAAAATATATATATATATATATATATATATTTAAAAACCACAACAAAATTATTTTTTTAGCTTGGTTGCAGGTAATCCCAGCGACCGATAAGATTCCACAGAGTTGGCCTTCTCCGAGTCCTGTCGACTAAACAATGTCGTTTGGCAGGCCCCAGGGGAAGAGCCTTCTCTGTGGCAGCCCCAGCCCTCTGGAACCAACTCCCCCCGGAGATTAGAACTGCCCCCACCCTCCCTGTCTTTCGTAAACTACTCAAGAGTCACTTATGCTGCCAAGCATGGGGGAGTTAAGATATTCCTTCCCCTTAGGCCATTACAAGTTATCATGGTATGTTTGTGTGTATGTCTGGTTTATAATAAGGGTTTTTAGTTGTTTTATTAATTGGATTGTTACATGTTGTTTTTTATCATTGTTGTTACCCGCCCCGAGTCTACAGAGAGGGGCGGCATACAAATCCAATAAATAAATAAATAAATAATAATCGCTTTTTGTCTTGTAAAATTTATAATGTTTGCAGAATGTTGTATTATTTGACCCCTATGACAATCATTAAGTGTCGTACCACATGATTCTTGACAAATGTATCTTTGTCTCTTATGTACGCTGAGAGCATCTGCACCAAGACAAATTCCTTGTGTGTCCAATCACACTTGACCAATAAAATTCTATTCTATTCTATTCTATTTTGGAACTGATATGGACTAATGGCAGACTTAATAAAAAGAGGAAAAAACAGCCTTGTGCCTTCCGACCCCTGTCCTATTGTCTCTCCTCTATCCCATATATCTTCTCTTCTATCCCTATATCTTTCTTCTATTCTCTCATCGATTTATTTTATATTATTATTATTATTATTATTATTATTATTATTATTTATTAGATTTGTATGCCGCCCCTCTCCGAAGACTCGGGGCGGCTAACAACAATGAAAAGACAATGAAAACAAATCTAATATTAAAAATAATCTTAAAAACCCCAATTTAAAGAACCAATCATACATACAAGCATACCATGTATAAATTCTATAAGCCTAGGGGGAAGTGAAATTTCAATTCCCCCATGCCTGACAACAGAGGTGGGTTTTAAGGAGTTTGCGAAAGGCAAGGAGGGTGAGGGCAACTCTGATATCTGGGGGGAGCTGGTTCCAGAGGGTCGGGGCCGCCACAGAGAAGGCTCTTCTCCTGGGTCCCACCAAACGACATTGCTTAGTCGATGGGACCCGGAGAAGGCCAACTCTGTGGGACCTAACCGGTCGCTATACTCTCTCTTTTATTCTTTCTCTAATTCTATTTCCTTGAAGGTATCCTCTATTACCTTCATTGTGTATTATTGTGCATTGGACAAAATAAACAAACAAACAAATAAATAAATAAAATAAATAAATAAAATAAAATAACTAAAAAGAAAATATGCAGGGGGATCAGGGAGACATTTTAAGACATGCACCTGTGTCCCACTGTCAGATGTCAAAAAGTTATTGGCACACAAGACAGGAAGGTCCTGCAGTGATAGGATACGAACAAACTGTGCAACAATCACTTGATAGCCAACTTGCTTGCTTCTAAGGTCAACCACCACCTTTTGCAAATGGACACCCTCCGAGCCAACATACCCTCCGTGAAAGAACTGGAACGCCGTATAGACAGCTGCAGGTTGGAGTTAAATGAGCTAGACGAAGTGTGGCCCAAAATTTATATAGGTAACATGTAAGTATTATCTTGAAGGAAGGTATTGATTGACTGGGCTAAACAGTATTTACAGAGGAAGCTGTTTTGCAATGCAAAAATATTATGCGCTTGAAGAAAAGGTTAAATGCACACCATTGTTTAGCTCTCTTTCAGAAGGTTGGGAAGTTGGAATTAGCTTTCAATAAAACATTAAATTTAAAAAACTTTTCTATTTAGACTATAGACAGGGAAGAAACCAGAAGAAACAATATTGTTCCATCAGCTACAACTGTTTCTAAAATGTGTCATGGGACTCAATTGAATTTATATGCCGAATCTTGCTTGTAAATCAATTAGTTTGTAGCCTTTTAAGTTTTAGACATCATGTCATATCATGTTGTTATATATTCAGCATGTTCATATATAATAAAATGCGTTAAGTATTACATGTTATACTTGTCTTGATCTTGAGCTATAACCAAAATGGGACTTAGGATTCCTACCAATGTATGTTTTTTGTGTACATAAAATAATTTTTTTAAAAACAATAATTTGTAATGCTCTCGTTTGCTAATTGTAGGTCGTGTGATGCAATAAGGAATATTTAACCTACCAAACACCAAAATATGTTTGACAGAGAAAATCCAATGAACTATTGCGATTTTTATACTGTATAAATTGCAAAAATAAACACAGAGCCAAAGAGTCGATTTATGAATCTTGTGCTGTAATACATTTATTGAAGATGGTGAAACAGATGGAGAAATTTAAAGGCATGCAAAATACAAGGCAGAGGTTAACAATAGTACAGTGTTCCCTCGATTTTCATGGGTTCGAACTTTGCGAAATGTCTATACCATGGTTTTTCAAAAATATTAATTAAAAAATACTTTGCGGGTTTTTTCCCTATGCCACGGTTTTTCCCACCCGATGACGTCATATGTCATCGCCAAACTTTCGTCTGCCTTTAATAAATATTTTTTAAATAAACTTTAATAAATAAACATGGTGAGTAATAATCTAAATGGTTGCTAAGGAAATGGAAAATTGCAATCTATCTATCTATCTATCTATCTATCTATCTATCTATCTATCTATCTATCTATCTATCTATCTATCTATCTATCTATTGGATTTGTATGCCGCCCCTCTCCGGAGACTCGGGGCGGCTGACAGCAATAATAAAACAATGTACAATAATAATCCAATAAATACTAAAAATGTTTAAAAACCCATTAATATAAAAAACCAAACATACATACAGACATACCATACATGAAATTGTAAAGGGCCCAGGAGAAAAGAGCATCTCAGTTCCCCCATGCCTGGCGGCAGAGGTGGGTTTTAAGTAGCTTACGAAAGGCAAGGAGGGTGGGGGCAATTCTAATCTCTGGGGGGAGTTGGTTCCAGAGGGCCGGGGCCGCCACAGAGAAGGCTCTTCCCCTGGGTCCCGCCAAGCGGCATTGTTTAGTTGATGGGACCCGGAGAAGACCCACTCTGTGGGACCTAACCGGTCGCTGGGATTCGTGCGGCAGAAGGCGGTCCCGGAGATAATCTGGTCCGGTGCCATGAACCAACACTTTGAATTGTGACCGGAAACTGATTGGCAACCAATGCAGACTGCGGAGTGTTAAAATTTAGGGGTTTAAAGTGTTAAGGGAAGTCTTGTGATACTGTTCATAGCCAAAAATAGTGTATTTACTTCCGCATCTCTACTTCGCGGAAATTCGACTTTCGCTGGCAGTCTCGGAATGCATCCCCCGTGGAAATCGAGGGAACACTGTATTTGGTTTGTCAAAAGAAGGAAAAATGGGTCTATAGAAAAGCAAGATTTTGGCTCCTGTTGATGTCTGAAGTGACTATGGTTATCCCGAGAAAAATATAAAAATTATAAATAAAAGAGCAACTTGAATAATGGGAGAGAGCTTGGCATTCACGCCCTAGTCCTCTCTCATTTTGTCCTCCCAATTTGTCTGTGCAGGGTCACAGCGCACAACAAGGAGAGGCTGAGTCAACACGGCATCACCCACATACTGAACGCAGCACATGGTGCGTGGGGTAGCAAAGGAAATCAGACCTTCTATGGATCAGAAATCTCTTACTATGGGATAGCAGCAGAAGACTCCGTAGATTTTGACCTAAGTGTCTATTTTCATCCAGCATCAAAATACATCCACCAAGCACTCAGAACCCCAAAAGGTGAGTCTCAGCCTCTGGCAGAGCTTGAGTTGTGTTGGACTTAAACATGATCTAAGTATTGCCCACAAGATCATATGCTGCAATGTCCTGCCTATCAAAGACGACTTCAGCTTCAACCACAACAACACAAGAGCACACAACAGATTCAAGCTTAATATTAACCGCTCCAAACTTGACTGTAAAAAATATGACTTTAGTAATCGAGTTTCTTGAAGCGTGGAACTCATTACCGGACTCCATAGTATCATCCCCTAACCCCCAACATTTTTCCCTTAGACTATCTACGGTTGACCTCTCCAGATTCCTAAGAGGTCAGTAAGGGGCATTACATAAGCGCACTAGAGTGCCTTCCGTCCCCTGTCCTATAGTCTCTCCTATATCTTGTATTTCTTCTCTACTATATCCTCTATAACCTTCATTGTGTATTATTGTGTATTGGACTAACTAACTAACTAACTAACTAAATAAATAAATAAATAAATATACTAGTCTCCCTTAATTTTCAAATTCAGCAAAAAAACCATGTGACATATATGATTTTTTTGCTGAATTTGAAAATTAAGGGAGACTAGGATAGATCTATTTTGGCCTTATTTTGGCCTCATATACCCCACTGGGACTTGAACCTGCAACTTTTGCCTTGTAAGGCAGAGAATTATCCTCTAGGCTACAGTATCCAATCACTTCAGCTCTGCACCAGGGAAGGGTTACATATTTTTGTGTCGAATCACCCTGGTGTATTGAAGGAACATCACAGCTCCTTATTTTGCCTCTCGGCCCAACCCAGGGCCATTTCCAAGGCAGTTAATTTTATTGATAGCCAACAATTCTATCTGTATGTGTCACATGTTTTTTTGCTGAATTTGAAAATTAAGGGAGACTAGGATAGATCTATTTTGGCCTTATTTTGGCCTTATCAGCTAGCCATACCCACTGGGACCTGAACCTGCAACCTGTATCCTCTAGGTCAGTGTTTTTCAACCGGTGTGCCGTGGCACACTAGTGTGCCGCGAGACATGGTCAGGTGTGCCGCGAGGCGGCTCCTGCAAGTGGGAGCTCCAAGGCTGAGGCTTCAGCCCTGGAGCTCCCACTTGCAGAAGCCGCCCCCCGGCTATTGCCCGCCGCCACCGCCGCTATTGGCACCACCGTTCCTTGTAGGCTGCGCGCGTGAGCGCCCGCGCACCCCAAAATTCCCCCCCGCGCGCCCTTTTCCATGAGCGCACAGTCCTCATCCCCCTGCCAGTCCGCGGGGGGGCGGGGGCGGGGAGGCGCCGGCAGTAGAAGGTGCTGCCCCCGCCCGCCCGCCCGATCCGCTCCCTCTCCTCCTCTTCCGCCGAAAGAAACGCGCGGAAGCTGCCTGCTTGAGCCTCGCGTTGCTCCACCCCGCTTCGTCCTGCTTGTCATCCTCCGTTGTTTTTGGGGGGGAGCGGCGGGAAAGCCCTGTGCCGGCCAGGAAAGCCGGGTTTGCTTTCCGTGAAAGCAGCGCGCCTTTTAAACACGCTGCTTTCCTGCACCTCTTTCCTGGGGAGGGCGAGTGGCATCAGCGCCACCCTTCTACGAGCAGCAAAAGCCTCAGCGACGGATCGCGCCATTTGCCTTTCGGCTCCGTCGCTGAGGCTTTTGCTGCTCGTGGAGGGGGGGTTGGCGGTGCCGATGCCAAATGCTTTCCCTCCGTGGTGGGGGGTGCAGGGCAGGCGCAGTCAGCCTCAGGAGACAAAGAGGGAATGAGAGAAAGGAAAGAGACAGAAAGGGAGGGAGAGAAAGAAAAAGTGAGAGATAGAAAGGATAGAGAGAAAGGGAATGAGAGAAAGGAAAGAGAGAGAAAGGGAGGGAGAGAAGGAAAGAGTGAGAGATAGAAAGGATAGAGAGAAAGAGGGAATGAGAGAAAGGAAAGAGACAGAAAGGGAGGGAGAGAAAGAAAAAGTGAGAGATAGAAAGGAAAGAGAGAGAAAGGGAGGGAGAGAAGGAAAGAGAGATAGAAAGGATAGAAAGAGGGAATGAGAGAAAGGAAAGAGACAGAGAGAGAGAAAGAAAATAAGAGAGAATGAGAGAGCAACAGAGAGAGAGAAAGAACAAGAGAGAGAAAGCATGAGAGAAAGAACAAGAGAGAGAGAGAAAGAAAATAAGAGAGAGAACGAGAGAGAGAGAAGGAAAGCAAGAGAGAAAAAGAGATAGCAAGAGAGAGAGAAAGCAAGACAGATAGGGAGAGGAAAGGAGAGCGAGAGAAATGAGAACAAAAAGGGGAGAAAAAAGGAGAAATGAGAAAATGATTGAGGCAGAGAATGAGAGGAGAGAGAAACAAAAGAGAGAGAGAGAGGTGATTCTTGAAGCATATGGTAAAAAGCACCCAAATAATAAGAAACCCCCCCAGCCCACACCTGTTTTTAAAAAGAATAAAAGAGAAAAAAACCCCAGTCCTCAACTGGTTTTGGAAATGGTTCGAGTGTGTATACACACACACGCATAAGGGGGGGGGAGAGAGACAGGGATGGAAAAAGAGGAGAAGTGAGAGGGAGAAGGAATGAGGGAAAAAGGGAGGAAGAGAGAGAAATGAGAAGCATGAGAGAGAAAAGGGGGAAAGACAGGAGAAGTACCCAGAAATGTGACAGTGGTATAAATTTGAGGAGGGATGATTGATGATTGACTGTATTTATAAGGGGATGTTACATAGGATTGTATATATGAGGGGGTTATGTATGTATGTATGTATGTATGTATGTATGTATGTATGTATGTAAGCATTATTTATTTATTTATTTATTCATTCATTCATTCATTCATTCATTCATTCATTCATTCATTTATTTATTTATTTATTTATTTATTTATTAGATTTGTGTCATTTTGGTTGGTGGTGTGCCCCAGGATTTTGTAAATGTAAAAAATGTGCCGCGGCTCAAAAAAGGTTGAAAATCACTGCTCTAGGCTACAGTATCCAATCCCTTCAGCTCTGCACCAGGGAAGGGTTACATATTTTTGTGTCGAATCAATATATATATTTATATATATATCCTTGCCTTTCGTAAGCTCCTTAAGACCCACCTTTGTCGTCAGGGATGGGGGAACTGAGACATCTCCCCCGGGCATATACAATTTATGAATGGTATGTTTGTATGTATGTGTGTTTAGAAAACGGGGTCTTTTAAATATTTTTAAATAGTAATTTAGATTTGTTGTAAATTGTTTTCACTTTGTTGTGAGCCGCCCCGAGTCTGCGGAGAGGGGCGGCATACAAATCTAAATAATAAATAAATAATAAATAATAAATAATAAAATATTTCTTTTCGTAAATTTATATATTTATATATATATTTATATATTCTCAGTGTGCCCAAAGAGAGAAATGTTTGCCTCCATCACAGCCTCCTGAGTGTTCCACCTTTCCACCTCTGCACCAGTCCAAAGCAAACCCCAAAATATCTCTTTTTAATATTGTCGTCTTCTCTCTTCCTTCTCTCCCCTGTGCAGGAAAAATCTTGGTTCATTGCGTTCTAGGAAAAAGCAGATCCTCAGCCCTGGTTCTAGCTTACCTGATGATTTACCAAAACTTGTCTCTGGCTGATGCTCTTGAAATGCTTCTGCGGCATCGAGCAATTTCCCCAAATCGAGGGTTTCTGAAACAGCTTCAAGACCTAGACCTGGAATTACGTTGCAAGAGAACCCTGTGTCGACTTTTATGACGTGACAAAAAGGGAGAAATTGGGACTTTTAATCAGATTAATTTTTTTTTTTGAAAGATCCTTACAATCTTATCACCATTTTATTTTTATTTTTCTCGAGCAGAATTTGCAACGCTTCTATTTCAAGAAATCAATGAGCCCAAGAAGACTCTGGACAATGCTTTTATCTAACCTACCTTTCTATTTGCACCAGGGACATTTTAACAGTATTATGGGTCCCGGGCAAAATAGTGTACTGTCAATGAAGGGCTTGCCTCCAGAAGAAAACGATCCATCACTCATTCCTCTTCTCACAACAAAATACACCTTACTCCGCCAGACTTGAAATTCTTGGTTTAGACAACTTACAACTCCGTCGTTTCCATTCCGACTTAATTATAGTTCATAAAATCATATACCAAAATGTCCTACCTGTTAATGACTACTTCACCTTCAACCGCAACAACACACGAGCACGAAATTGATTTAAATTAAATGTCAACCGCTCCAAACCTGACTGCAAAAAATACGACTTCAGCAACAGAGTAATCAACGCCTGGAATGCACTACCTGATTCTGTGGTTTCTACTCCTAACCATAGTTCCCTCTAAGCTGAGCAGTGAGCAATCGCTCACTTAAAAATCATCATCAACTCAGAGTTTTCCAAACCTGCCCAGAAGCCGAGAGGGAAAGAGTGAGAGGGAAGGAGAGAAAGAGGAAGAGAGGAAGAGAGAGAAACAGATAGAAAAAAGAGAGGAAGGAAAAGAGAAAGAAAAAGAATGGGAGTAAGGAAGAGAGAAAGAAAATCAAAGTCTAGTTTGAAACTAGCTCAACTATTTAAGTGGCATTTTGATATTGATAGAGTTGCCCTATTATGAGCTCACTGTTATAGACACACAGTACAGTATTTTATTTTGAAATTCTCTGAGGCAAAACAGGGTGGGGTTTTTATTTGTTTGTTTGTTTGTTTATTTATTTATTATTTCTGTGTCGCCCAGTCCTGAAGGGACTGCCGCTCAGACACTATACTTTTCCGCCCACCCCAAAAAAAATTAGAGGGAACACTGCTCCTAACCCCAAAACCTTTGACCTTAGACTATCTACAATTGACTTCTCTCCCTTTCTAAGAGGTCTGTAAAAGGCGTGCATAAGCGCACCACTGTGCCTACCATCCCTGTCCTATTATCTTCTTTTGTTACTTTTTATTATTACTTATCTAATTTTTAATTTGTACAAATTATCACCCTATAATTGTTTGACAAAAAAACCCCTGTAAGTTTTGAGGACGATGTCGGATAACCATTTCTCTTGTGTAGGGTTTCCTACCTGGGCAGGGGGTTGGACTAGAAGGCCTCCAAGGTCCCTTTCCAACTCTGTTATTCTATTCAAAGATTAAGAAGAAAAGGAAACATTTAATCCCACTTATGGAGTCTTCAAATGTACAACACTTCATTTATACTCTTCAGTAGTTTTTTTAAGAATCCTGGAGAGAGTTAGAAAAAGAAGATGAAAACTATTTGTTTGTGTTACAACCACTTAAGTCTTCTTCCTTTGGAGCATTACACAACGATACATTCTTGTCTGGAAAGGTTTGTTTTCAACTTTTAAAGCCCTACATGGCAGTGGACCAGAGTACCTTCGGAACCGCCTGCTAACGCACGAATCCCAGCGACCGATAAGGTCCCACAGAGTTGGCCTTCTCCGGGTCCCATCGACTAAACCAGTGTTTCCCAACCTTTTTTGAGCCGCGGCACATTATTCATATTTTCAAAATTCTGGGGAACACTGAACGGGGGGGGAGGGGCGGGGGGTAAAGAAAAGTTTGGACAAAAAAAATATTTCTTCCTCCATTTCACTCTATTTCTCCCTCCCTCTTTCTCTCTCTCTCTTCCTTCCTTCCCTTCTTTCTTTCTCCATCCCTCTTTCTTCCTCTTTTTGCTCTCTCTCTCCCTCCTTCCCTCCCTCTGTCTTTCCCTCTCCCTCCTTCCTCCCTCTCTTTCTCTCGCTTTCTTTCCCTCTCTTTCTCTTGCTTTCTTTCTCTCTCATTCTCTCTCCCCTCCTTTCTCTCTCTCTCTCTCCTTCTCTCTCGTTCACCACGCCAGCAACAGAGAGAAAAAGAGAGAGAGAGAGAGCCGGAGAGAGAATGGAGGGCGCCGTTGTCTTCGCCTCCGCCCGCCGGCTCTGCAGCTAAGAGGCAGCAGCCATCAGCGCTTTCCTGGGCAGATGGCTTTGCTGACCGGAGAAGCGAGCGATCCGGGAGTCCGGGACTGGGTGGCTTTGCGCCATGAAAACGGCAGCAGGGAAAAGTCGGCCGGGCTAACGGGAGGCGGTGCATGGCCGGGCGCTGGGGACGTCTGGGAGGGCGAGGGGGTTGATGGTTGCTGCCTCTTAGTTGCAGAGCCGGCGGGCGGAGGCGAAGACAACGGCGCCCTCCATTCTCTCTCCGGCGGCGGAGGAGAGGGGGCAGATCGCGCCCCAAGACAGGAGGCGGCGGCGGCGAGTGGGCGGATCGGGCGGGCAATGGGGCAGGGCAGAGAAGCCAGTGGTGCGTTTGGCCGGAGGCACCGTGGGGAGGCAGGGGCTGCTGCGGCTCCCTTTACTCCTACTGCCGCACCTCCCCGCCCCTGCCTCCTTTTTCCCGCCTTCCTTCTTTGGGGCCCAGCAGGAGAGCGCCGGAAACAGCTGCATCGGGCAGCAGCCGGGGGACAGCTGCGAGTGGGAGCTCCAGGTCGGAGGCACTGGCGGTCCGGCACTGGCAGCGCCCCGCCCAGCTGGAGCTTCCAAAGACTTCGCAGCGTGTTGGCCAGGTGTTGGCCGTGTCTCGCGGCACACTAGTGTGCCGCGGTACACCGGTTGGGAAACGCTGGACTAAACAATGTCATTTGGCGGGCCCCAGGGGAAGAGCCTTCTCTGTGGCGGCCCCGGCCCTCTGGAATCAACTACCCCCGGAGATTAGAACTGCCCCCATCCTTTTTATCTTCCGTAAATTACTCAAGACCTGTCTATACCATCAGGCATGGGGGAGTTGAGACACCTTTCCCCCCAGGCTTTTTATATTTTTATATTTATGTTTGGTATGTGTTCTGTCAGGCTCTCTGGCAGACTCCTCCTAAAAATTCACAGGTACAAATTTCAGACACACACACACGTTTGAAAATTCAAAACAATGTTCTTTATAATGAAAATTCACTTCCTCTTTTGGTATAGCAAAGAGCACTCGTCTCCAAACAAACTGGTAATTTGTACAAGTCCCTTATCAGTTCTGTGATACTTAGCTTGCAGCTGTGAGGCAATTCACAGTCCTTCTTCTTTCACAAAGTGACACACACTTTGCTCAGGTTTAGTTTCAAAGCGGGGGAAAATCAGCACACAAAAGGTCAAAGTCAGTAAAGCAGTCACAAAATACAACGATCAGATAATCCTCCACAATGGCCAAACCCACAGGCTGCTCTTTATAGCAGCCTCACTAATGACCTCAGCCCCACCCAACCACAGGTGGCCTCATTTTCTTTGATAATAATCTCTCAGTTGTTGTTTCCTATGCATCGCTCTTCGCATGCTGTATCATTAACTCTTGTTCTGAATCCAAGGAGGAGCTAGATAATTGATCTCCTTCTGAGCTGTCTGCCACACTCTCCTCCTCCCTGTCACTCATGTCTTCTTGGTCAGAGGAGCCTTCATTAGCAGATTCCACCGGGGGCAAAACAGGCCTGCAGCATGTGGATGTCTCCCCTACATCCACAATACTTGGGGCAGGAGCTGGGCCAGAGCTAACCACGACAGTATGTATGTGCTGTTTGCTTTTTAATATGATAGGGTTTTATATGCTTCTTTTAATATTAGATTTGTTTCGCGTTAATATTGTTTTATTACTGTTGCGAGCCACCCCGAGTCTTCGGAGAGGGGCGGCATACAAATCTAATAAATTGAATTGAATTGAATTTTCCTTCCTGGAGAGCTCCTTGTTGCCATTTAGAACAGGTGTACACACAGTTTGGAGAGCCCATAGGTTAAAAGCCGGCCGTACCCACTTGACAAGAGTAAGTAAACATGTTGGGCTGGTAGCAACATCCTGAGGGTCACCACTCCATATCTTGAATGCAACTTGACTGATCCAGCGAGACAAAGCTCACATGCTTTCCGATTACATTTGCTAGTTGGAGAAGGTGTGACCGGATTCTTGATTTTTAGCCAAAATTAAGAAGCAACCTTGCCTGCTTCAACCTGTCAAACTTCAGGCATCACCTTTTGGAGGGAAGGGATCCAGATGAGCAGGGATGATCTCAATGACAGCAATTCTGCTTCTCTTCTCTGCAATCACCTGGATTCATATCCCAAAGGTGCTGTAGGATCCCGGTATCTACCATTCTCCAGGGGAATGGGGTGGGGGATAGATTTTGGAATTTACTCATTTACTTATTGTTTTCTTTTTTATGTATCCTATACGTTGTATTCATCTATAACCTTTAGCCTGATTTATAACCGTTAGCCTGGTGCCTAAGCGGCCTGGCATTCATTTATTTATTTTACTTAATTAATTAATTTATTTTATTTATTTTATTTTGTCAAACAATTATAGGGTGGGAATTTGTACAAATAAAACATTAGATAGGTAATGATAAAAAGAAACAAAAGAAGATATGTCTGCAAAGAAGCAAAAAAAATTGCCAAAATCTTTTTGTTTTCAATAAAAGGTTCCTTTTGAAATGCCGAGTTTCAAGAGTCTTTACTTTTTGAATAAGCAGGAGATACCGGACCTTAAATGTGCTTTATTTTTAAAAAGCAACTGGATTTTCTTGGGGTCCCGTCCCCCCGAAGACATTTTCTTTCTCATCTGAAAAACTTCTTCAATTCTATTGACAGTTGGGAACTGAAGAAGCTCCTTTGAGAAGAAGCAAAACGTGTTCAAGGGGAAAAAAAACACCAAAGCAAGTCCAGTTGCCTTTTGGGACAAACGTGACCTGGATGACCAAGAATCTCCATAGACCTATGGGTTCATACTTTCTCCTGATAGAATCATCTGTAGGATACTTACCAGCAACTGGTTATCTCATAGGCCAAAATGGGCAGAGACCCACCACTACTCCAAGCATGCACACATAGAGACACATAGACACACAGAGCTAAAATAGAGAAATGCATCTTTTTTTCCCAGTGTATGTGAGTCAGGGGGTTTCCTTGATCATTTCCATCGCAGGTTTAGTTGGGTGTACTGAGGAAAGTGCTGGAATAGAAACCAGGAGACGGAGAGTTATAGTCCTCCCTTAGGCACAGAAGCTCCCTGGGTAACTTTGGGCCACTCCGGTTCAGCAAAGTGAAATTGTATTTGTGGAGAAAATAAGTGATGAGAGCATTGTATGCTGCCGACGGAGGAGGAGGAGGAGGAAGAGGAAAGAAAGAAGGAGAAAAAGAGGAGGAGGAGGAAGAGAAGGAGAAGAGCAGCAGGAGAGGAAGGAGGAAAAGAAAGAGAGAAGCAGAGGAGAGGAAGGAGGAGGAAGAGAGATGGAGGAAGAGGAGAAGAAGCAGAAAAAGGAGGAGAGGAGGAGGAGGAAGATAAAAGGAGGAGGAAGAAGAGGAAGATGAGCAGGAGAAGAAGGAGGAGAGGAAGAAGGAGAGAGGAGTTTCAAGTTTCAAGTTTTATTGGATTTATATGCCGCCCCTCTCCGAAAACTCGGGGCGGCTAACAGCAATCATAGACAATATACAATAATAATCCAATACTAAAAGCAAATTAAAACCCCTTAATATAGAAAACCAAACACACATACAAACACACCATGCATACCATTGTAAAGGCCTAGGGGAAAAGAGGATCTCAATTCCCCCATGCCTGGTGGCAGAGGTGGGTTTTAAGTAGTTTACGAAAGGCAAGGAGGGTGGGGGCAATTCTAATCTCTGGGGGAGTTGGTTCCAGAGGGCCGGGGCCGCCACAGAGAAGGCTCTTCCCCTGGGTCCCGCCAAGCGACATTCTTTAGTTGACAGGACCCGGAGAAGGCCCACTCTGTGGGATCTAACTGGTCGCTGGGATTCGTGCGTAGGAGTAGGAGAGAAAGAAGGAAAAGAGAAAGAGGAGGAGGAGAGGAGGAAGAGGAGGAAGATAAAAGGAGGAGGAAGAAGAGGAAAAGGAGAAGATTAGCAGGAGGAGGAGGAGAGGAAGAAGGAAAAGAAAAAGAGGAGGAGGAGGAGGAAGAGGAGGAGGATAAAAGGAGGAGGAAGAAGAGGAAAAGGAGAAGATTAGCAGGAGGAGGAGGAGAGGAAGACGGAAAAGAAAAAGAGGAGGAGAGGAGAGGAAGGAAGAGGAGGAGGAGGAGGAGGAGAAGAAGGAGAAAAGGAGGAGGAAGAGACCCAGTAAGTATATTGCTTTGCCATTTAAAGAAATCCCCATGTACTATGTCTCCATGAAAACCCGCTGCCCATGACTCAACCACCCAGTTCCCTTTCCCTCGTATTAAGCACCAACTGAAACACTGAGTGTCCTTTGCTTGGCTGCTCCTCCTCCACTGCAGACCATTTTGGCAGGAAGGTGCACATTCCACACGTCAGCCTGCATTCAATTCATAGGAGCAGAAGTCAGGAAAGACAGAAAATTCCCATGCTAACTTAAGTAGGCCAAGGGCAAAGAATGGGAGCTGAAAGTCTGTGATAACCAGCCAAAGCCACCATTCCTGGCGCTACCAGAACGGGAGCATGGGAGCGGAATCTTCTCCATGTGCAAAATTCAATTCAATTCAATTTATTAGATTTGTATGCCGCCCCTCTCCGAAGACTCGGGGCGGCTCACAACAGTAATAAAAACAGTATAACAGTGGAACAAATCTAATAATAAAATTATGTAAAAAAACCCAGCAATTAAAAAAAAACATTAGCACATACATACCAAACATACTCCCCCCAGAGATTAGAACTGCCCCCACCCTCCTTGCCTTTCGTAAACAACTTAAAACCCACCTCTGCCCCCAGGCATGGGGGAATTGAGATCCTCTTTCCCCCTAGGCCTTTACAATTCTATGCATGGTATGTACGTATGTATGTTTGGTTTTTATATTAATGGGTTTTTAATCATTTCTAATACCAAATTACTATTGTACACTGTTTTATTGTCGCTGTTAGCCGCCCCGAGTCTCCAGAGAGGGGCGGCATACAAATCCAATAAGTAAGTAAGTAAGTAAGTAAGTAAGTAAGTAAGTAAGTAAGTAAGTAAGTAAGTAAGTAAGTAAGTAGACAAACAAACAAACATAAAATATAAGAAAGCCTGGGGAGATGTCTTAATTCCCCCATGCCTGGCGATATAGGTGGGTCTTGAGTAACCTGCGAAAGACAAGGAGGGTGGGGGCCGTTCTAATCTCCGGGGGGAGTGGATTCCAGAGGGCCGGGGCCGCCATAGAGAAGGCTCTTCCCATGGGGCCCGCCAAACGACATTGTTTGATCGACGGGACCTGGAGAAGGCCAACTCTGTGGGACCTTATCGGCCGCTGGGATTCGTGCGGTAGAAGGCGGTTCCGGAGGTATTCTGGTCCAATGCCATGAAGGGCTTTAAAGGTCATTACCAACACTTTGAATTGTGACTGAATCTTGCGCGAGGATGTGCCTGTGTGAGATTTCCGGGGGAGGGGGAACTGCTTTCGGGCTTGTGCGGAAGCAAAAAAGCCTGGAAACTGGAAAATAAGGTGACAACTGCCACTCGCCCAGCTGCGCTGCTCACGGCAACTGTGCTGCAAGTGGACTGCCCGCTCCGCCGAGGGCAGCAACTTCATCCACACTCCCGTCCACTAGCCCACTTTGCCTCGCCACTTGTGTTGTCGTTAGCTCTGGCCCAGCTCCTGCCCCAAGCACTGAAGAGGGGGATGCGGGGGAAACATCAACAAGTCATAGGCCTGTTTTGCTGCCGACAGAGTCAGACGGTGAATTGTCCTCTGCAGAAGGAAGTGACGGTGAGATGGAGGGGGGGGGCTTGGTAGACAGCCCAGGAAGAAGTCAATCATCCTTATCTTCCTTAGATTCGGATGAGGAGATAATGATAGATCCACGCATGCGTAGAGCTATGCATAGGAGGGAACAGCTTCAAAAGTATTATAGGAGATAATTGAGTCTACCTGTGGTTGGGTGGGGTTCAAGTACCGTAATTAGGGCTTCTGTTAAATTGGCCTCGCAGTGTGGAGATTAAATGATCGTACTGGTTTGGACCGTGACTTGCTGTTTCAGGACTCTGTTGATTTTTCAAGACTTTGAAACCAGGGCAGAGCAAAGCGTGTGTGTTTCAACTCGTGGAAGAAGGAGGGCTGTGACGTTTCTTCACAGCTGCTAGCTAAGTACTTAAGGACGGTTTAAGGGGTTTTTACAGCCTACAAGTTTGGGGGCGCTTGCCCAGGTTCACCTGGTGCACCAGTTGCGGCCCTATTTGGACTGGGAGTCACTGCTCACAGTCACTCATGCCCTCATCACCTCGAGGCTCGACTACTGCAACGCTCTGGGGCTACCTTTGAAGAGTGTTCGGAAACTTCAGATCGTGCACAACGCGGCTGCGAGAGCCATCGTGGGGCTTCCAAGATTCGCCCACGTTTCTTCAACACTCCGTGGCTTGCATTGGCTGCCGATCAGTTTCCCGTCACAATTCAAAGTGTTGGTCATGACCTTTAAAGCCCTACATGGCAATGGACCACATTACCTCCGGAACCGCCTGCTACCGCATGAATCCCAGTGACCGATAAGGTCCCACAGAGTTGGCCTTCTCTGGGTCCCGTCGACTAAACAATGTCATTTGGCGGGCCCCAGGGAAAGAGCCTTCTCTGTGGCGGCCCCGGCCCTCTGGAACCAACTCCCCCCGGAGACTCAAGACTCATTTATACCGCCAGGCATGGGGGAGTTGAGATAGCTCTTACCCCTAGGCCATTACAAGTTATGCATGGTATGTTTGTGTGTATGTTTGGTTTTATAATAGGGGTTTTTAGTTGTTTTTATTATTGGATTGTACATGTTGTATTTATTATTGTTGTTAGCCGCCCCGAGTCTGCGAAGAGGGGCGGCATACAAATCCAATAAATTATTATTAATTTATTATTTAATTGGTAGAGGATTGCAGCTGTCAATCAGAAAGCACCTTATCTGATCTGTTAGAACTCTAATCAATGCGTCGATTAATTCATTGATTTTCCTGCCTGGTCTGCTTCAATTGGGGGGAATTTTCTCCTTGATTAAAACGAATTGCCTCAAAATTGTGCATAGAATAAAATAGTAAACAAATCTTCAAGCCCTTTGGAAGATGAGCCATTCCTTGGTTTTTCTCTCGCTTGTGTAGGCGTGGGCTACAGGGTTTCTGTAGTTTTTCCGCTGCCGTGTTTTCTGCCCACCACACCCATGGGGCACCAACTCTGCAATGAATGCAGTAGCAAACGTATTTTCCATGTGGTTCAAAGTCTGACTCATTTGAAACTCAAGAACATTTGGGCGGAGATGACTCAGTTGGCAACATCTGACACCGAGCACAAGGGGAAACGAAAGTCCTGGAAAACAGCGGGTCAAAAGCCACAGAGATGGGAGTAACTTAGATAACTTTTGCCATAGTGCCTTCATACAACTACTCTCCAAAATGACCTTGACGCTGTTTCTGAGCGGTCTAACACATGGCAACTCCAAATCTCAACTAGCAAATGCTCTGTCCTACACATTGGGAAGAATAGAACAGAATAGAATTTTTTATTGGCCAAGTGTGATTGGACACACAAGGAATTTGTCTTGGTGCATATGCTCTCAGCGTACATAAAATAAAATATACATTTGTCAAGAATCATGCGGTACAACACTTAATGATTGTCATAGGGGTCAAATAAGCAATGAAGAAGCAATATTAATAAAAATCTTAGGATATAAGCAACAAGTTATAGTCATACAGTCAACATGGGAGGAAATGGGTGATAGGAATGATGAGAAAAACTAGTAGAATAGAAGTGCAGATTTAGTAGAAAGTCTGACAGTGTTGAGGGAATTATTTGTTTAGCAGAGTGATGGCGTTCGGAAAAAAACTGTTCTTGTGTCTAGTTGTCTTGGTGTGCAGTGCTCTGTAGCGACGTTTTGAGGGTAGGAGTTGAAACAATTTGTTTTCCAGGATGTGAGGGGTCAGTAAATATTTTCCACGCCCTCTTTTTGACTTGTGCAGTATACAGGTCCTCAATGGAAGGCAGGTTGGCAGCAATTGTTTTTTCTGCAGTTAAGAATCTGAACTCCAAATACGAACTGAATAATCAAATTATCACAGATAATCCCCACTCGGTTAAAGACCTTGGTATACTAATAACAAACGTTTTAAGTGCCAAAGCCCACTGCAACAATATAGCCAAGAAGGCTTCAAGAGTTGTAAACCTAATCCTACGTAGGTTCTGCTCTGGCAATCTCACACTACTCACCAGAGCTTACAAAACTTTTGCCAGACCCATCCTTGAATACAGCTCATCTGTTTGGAACTCATATCGCATCTCAGACATTAACACCCTTGAAAATGTCCAAAGATGCTTCACCAGAAAAGCCCTTCACTCCTCCACTCGAAACAGAATATCCTACGAAAATAGACTTTCAATCCTGGGCCTAGAAAGTTTAGAACTAAGACACCTTAAACAAGATCTAAGTGTTGCCCACAAGATCATATGCTGCAACGTCCTGCCTGTCGGTGACTACTTCAGCTTCAACCACAACAACACAAGAGCACACAACAGATTTAAACTTAATATTAACCGCTCCAAACTTGACTGTAAAAAATATGACTTCAGTAACCGAGTTGTCGAAGCATGGAACTCATTAACGGACTCCATAGTGTCATCCCCAAACCCCCAACACTTTACCCTTAGATTATCTACGGTTGACCTATCCAGATTCCTAAGAGGTCAGTAAGGGGCGAGTACAAGTGCACTAGAGTGCCTTCCGTCCCCTGTCCTATTGCTCTCCTATATCTCCTATACCTTTCTTCTATTCCTATATCCCTTCTTTTATTCTTTCATTGATATGTTCTATTCCTATATCTTCTATTCTTTCTTAGATATATTTTCCTATGAGTATCTTCTCTATAACCTTCATCATGTATTTTACTATGTGTATGTATGTATGTATGTGTGTGTGTGTGTGTATATATATATATATATTTGTTTATATATATATACACATACATACATACATACATACACACACACACCAAATAAAACTCTCATTGTGTCATTGTGTATTGGACAAAATAAATAAATAAAATAAAATAAAATAAATAAAAAAACTTGAAGCAGAGAAAAGTTTTATTTCCTCGGATTTTGTGTGTTGTTCCAGAGCAACATCTAGTGTTCAAAATGGGCAGCCTACAATCCTTGTGTGAAATTTCAAAGTGCGCTTTTGTAGTTGCAACCTATTTATCTATTTTTAAACATTTTTAAACATTTCAAACTAATAAAATTTGATATTTCTATATACCGTATATATATATATATGTTTTAGAAAGAAAAAAATTAGAAACATGGGAAAGGGTCTGGACATATAATTGGAAAATAACTAAATCAGTTTCCTTTAAACGGAAACTCAATCTATAAACACACCATGTCGAAAGAGTGTTTATCCAGCCCCAGCAGTGGGTTGGCTATCGGTGACTAAAAAAAGAAACCAGCCAGAAGGATTAAGCAATAGGCTTTATTACTGCAAGAGCCTGCAAGAATTGTGCAGGAAGATAACAAGCGAAATAACCGACTGCAACCAGGTACCAATCTTTCTGCTTATAATTAACAGATTTACGGTAATTAGCAGATAAACAGAGTTCGAAGGGACCTTGTAGGCAGTGAAGGGCTACCAAAACATGTACTATCACACTGTGGGCATGGCTTATGCAGGACGCCCTGCATTTTCTTTCAACATCTTTCAGTGCAAATTGGGGGCTCTGGGGTAGAGCTCCATTTTTGCTACCCCACTGCGTTCCCCCCCGGTCTGGGCAGTAGCCCACCCCTGCTTGTAGGTCATCTAGTCCAATCCCCTGTCCAGGCAGGTGACCCTACACCATTTTTAACAGATGGCAATCCAGCGTCTTTTTGAAAGCCGCCAGTGAATAATAATAATAATGATGATGATGGTGATGGTGATGATGATGATACCAACGAAAATAGGTGGCAGAGGACTTTTGCAAGTGAAGCAGACAGTGGAAGAAGAGAAGCACGCATTAGCTGACTATGTGAAGGAGAGCAAAGAGTCAGCGTTGATGGAGGTCAACAATAGGAAGCTTCTCAAGGTGAAGCAAACTAAAGACCAGTACAGAAAAACTGTAACTCAATGTCATATGGACAGTTGGCGGAACAAAGCATTGCATGGCCAGTTCTTGGAGAAGATTGAAGGCAAAGTGGATAAAGAAAAGACCTGGTCATGGCTTACAAGTGGAACACTCAAAAAGGAGAGAGAAGGACTAATACTGGTGGCACAAGAACAGGCCATTTGAACAAATGCTGTCAAAGCCAGAATTGAAAAATCAACAGACGATCCAAAGTGCAGACTCTGTAAAGAAACAGGTGAAACAATCGATCACATACTCAGCTGCTGCAAAAAGATCGCAGATTGACTACAAGCATAGACACGATGCTATGGCACAGATGATCCACTGGAACTTGTGCCGGAACTACCATCTCCCAGTGGCAAAGAACTGGTGGGATGATAAGCCTGAAAAAGTGGTCGAAAATGAGCAAGCAAAACTACTGTGGGACTTCCGACTTCAGACTGACCGAATTCTGAAGCATAACACACCAGACATTGTGATCGTGGAGAAAAAGAAAGTATGGATCATTGACATCGCAATCCCAGGGGACAGAAGAATTGAGGAGAAGCAGCTAGAGAAATTAGTGAAATACGAAGATCTAAAAATCGAGCTGCAACGACTCTGGCATAAGCCCGTGAAAGTGATCCCAGTGGTACTTGGCACGCTGGGTACAGTGCCAAAGGATCTCAGCGGACATTTGAAAACCATTGGAATTGACCAAATCTCCATCTGTCAATTGCAAAAAGCCGCTTTACTGGGATTGGCAAACATAATTCCCCGCTACATCACGCAATCCTAGGTGCTTGGGAAGCACCCGACTGGTGATGAAATACGAAATCCAGCAGAGTGATCTCGTTTGCTGTGTTGTATTGATAATAATAATAATAATTGTATGCTGCCCCAAGTGTTTGGAGAGGGGCGGCATACAAATCAAATCAAATCAAGTCAAGTCAAGTCAAGTCAAGTCAAGTCAAGTCAAATCAAATCAAATCAAATCAAATCAAATCAAATCAATCAATAAGAGAGGTTGTGGAACTAGGCATGGATAGCTTAGAGAAAAGAAGGGGCAGGAGGGATGTGATAGTATACAGGTACTTGAGGGGTTGCCATGGAGAGGACGGGGGTCACACTATTTTCCAGGGCACCAGTGGGCCAGACGAGGAACAATGGATGGAAGCTGATCAAGGAGAGATTAAACGAGGAAACAAGGAAGAACTTCCTGACAGTCAGAAAGATCAACCAATGGAACGGCCTGTCCCTGGAGGTTGTGAACGCCCCAACTCTGGACATTTTCAAGAGGAGATTGAACAGCCATCTGGCTGGGGAGGTGTAGGGTTTTCTGCTTGGACCTGATGACCTGCAGGGTCTCTTTCAATTCTAAATGAATGAATGAATGAATGAATGAATGAATGAATGAGTACATAAACAAACAAACAAACAAATGTACCAATCTTTATTTCTTCCCCCGAAGCACAGCTGATCAGCTCTTCAGCTGTGTTTTGGGCTCAATCCTGCTACTGAACATGCATGGAAGGGAAACATAGAAACATAGAAACATAGAAAATTTGAAACATAGAAACATAGAAGACTGATGGCAGAAAAAGACCTCATGGTCCATCTAGTCTGCCCTTATACTATTTTCTGTATTTTATCTTAGGATGGATATATGTTTATCCCAGGCATGTTTAAATTCAGTTACTGTGGATTTATCTACCACGTCTGCTGGAAGTTTGTTCCAAGGATCTACTACTCTTTCAGTCAAATAATATTTTCTCATGTTGCTTTTTATCTTTCCCCCAACTAACCTCAGATTGTGTCCCCTTGTTCTTGTGTTCACTTTCCTATTAAAAACACTTCCCTCCTGGACCTTATTTAACCCTTTAATATATTTAAATGTTTCGATCATGTCCCCCCTTTTCCTTCTGTCCTCCAGACTATACAGATTGAGTTCATTAAGTCTTTCCTGATATGTTTTATGCTTAAGACCCTCCACCATTCTTGTAGCCCGTCTTTGAACCCATTCAATTTTGTCAATATCTTTTTGTAGGTGAGGTCTCCAGAACTGAACACAGTATTCCAAATGTGGTCTCACCAGCGCTCTATATAAGGGGATCACAATCTCCCTCTTCCTGCTTGCTATACCTCTAGCTATGCAGCCAAGCATCCTACTTGCTTTTCCTACCGCCCGACCACACTGCTCACCCATTTTGAGACTGTCAGAAACCACTACCCCTAAATCCTTCTCTTCTGAAGTTTTTGCTAAGACAGAACTGCCAATACAATACTCAGATTGAGGATTCCTTTTCCCCAAGTGCATTATTTTACATTTGGGGAACACATATGCGTGAGTGGAGCGAGTGCGCGTGCACAAAACGGCAAAAACGTGAACTGGTGGCGAAGGTAAATGCAACACGCCCCTGCGCTAGTTATATGCAAAATATCATAATTAATGGAAGACCTAACTCCTTGTTTCCAGAATGATCAGTGGGGAGTCATCGTGTGAACAGAAGCAAAGAGCCGCCGTGACCAATCTAAACCTCCGTTCTTCCCACAATCCCACTCCGGAGAGGAAAACCCAGTATGAGACCCCAGCACTGTCCGAACTGCAGAGACTGGTATGGTCCAGAGGAGGATCGGACAATCATGTGGACCAAGTGTGGCCAAACCTCTACCTTGGAGATGCGTAAGTAGGAGGGTTGCTTAGAAGCAGGGAAGGGCTGCAAAAAATTTTACTACCACACTGTGTGTGTGACCTATTTTGTGGATGTGGCGTGCCGGCCATGTGACCAGGTGGGAGTGGCTTGACAATCATGTGACTAGGGGGTGGAGTAAAGGTCATGTGACTGGCTTAAAGGTGGCCAACTTGACGTGGATAGTCTTGATAATGCTTGTTGTATTGCTGGGTGCTAGGTTTTGCTGGGTGCTAACGTATTGCTGTGTACTAATACAGTGATACCTCATCTTACAAACGCCTCGTCATACAAACTTTTCGAGATACAAACCCAGGGTTTAAGATTTTTTTGCCTCTTCTTACAAACTATTTTCACCTTTCAAACCCACTGCCGCCGCTGGGATGCCCTGCCTCCGGACTTCCATTGCCAGCGAAGCACCTGTTTTTGCGCTGCTTGGATTCCCCTGAGGCTCCCCTCCATGGGAAACCCCACCTCCTGGCTTCCGTGTTTTTGTGATGCTGCAGGGAAATCCCAGCATCGCAAAAACGGGCGCTTCGCTGGCAATGGAAGTCCGGAGGTGGGGTGTCCCAGCAAGGGGAGACTCAGTGAAATCGCAGCATCGCAAAAACACAGAGGTCCGGAGGTGGGGTTTTGAGGACTTCGGTGTTTTTGCGATGCTGCGATTTCACTGATGCTCCCTTCGCTGGGAAACCCCACCTTCGGACTTCCATTGCCAGCAAAGCGTTTGTTTTTGCGATGCTGGGATTCCCCTGCAGCATCGCAAAAACACAGAAGTCCGGAGGTGGGGTTTCCATGGAGGAGCCTCAGGTGAATCCCAGCAGTACAAAAACGGGCACTTCAGCTGGCAAAAGGGGTGAATTTTGGGCTTGCACGTATTAATCGCTTTTCCATTGATTCCTATGTGAAACATTGCTTCGTCTTACAAACTTTTCACCTTAAGAACCTTGTCCCAGAACCAATTAAGTTTGTAAGACAAGGTATCACTGTGTATAGCTTTGTGCTTAATTCAATTCAATTCAATCCAATTCAATTTATTAGATTTGTATGCCGCCCCTCTCCGTAGACTCAGGACGGCTCACAACAATAATAACACAATATATAACAAATCTAATAATTAAAAGTCATTAAAAACCCCTTATTAAAAAGAAAACATACGCCCCTCTCCGTAGACTCGGGCCGGCTAACAGCAATAATAATACAATGTAAACAAATCTAATATTTAAGTTAATTTAAAAAAAACCAATTTAAGAAACCAATCATACATACTGACATACCATGTATAAATTTTATAAGCCTAGGGGGAAGGGAAAGTCTCAATTCCCCCATGCCTGGCGACAGAGGTGGGTTTTAAGGAGCTTATAGAAGGCAAGGAGGGTGGGGGCAACTCTGATATCTGGGGGGAGCTGGTTCCAGAGAGTCGGGGCCGCCACAGAGAAGGCTCTTCCCCTGGGTCCCGCCAAACGACATTGTTTAGTTGACGGGACCTGGAGAAGGCCAACTCTGTGAGACCTAACTAGTCGCTGGGATTCGTGCGGCAGAAGGCGGTCCCGGAGATATTCTGGTCTGGTGCCATGAAGGGCTTTATAGGTCATAACCAACACTTTGAATTGTGACCAGAAACTGATCGGCAACCAATGCAGACTGCGGAGTGTTGGTGTAACATGGGCGTATTTAGGAAAGCCCATGATAGCTCTCGCAACTGCATTCTGCACGATCTACTACTATGTGCTAAGATATTGCTGGGTGCTAATATTATACTATATTGCTGTGTGCTAAATTTTGGTCTATGTACCTACTGTGTGCTAAACATTGGTCTATGGATTGTATTATGGTATTGTATGGAACTGTTTGTAATATTAATGGTTAGTGGTATATAGTGACCCCTCTATTATCGCGAGGGTTCCGTTCCAAGACCCCTCGCGATAATCGATTTTTCGCGATGTAGGGTTGCGGAAGTAAAAACACCATCTGCGCATGCGCGCCCTTTTTTTCTATGGCCGTGCATGTGTAGATGGTGGAGTTTGCGTTCCCCGCCGCAAACGCAAAGGGGAAACCCCGATTCGGCTCCTCGCTGCTGCTGCGCTACCGAGCAGATCAGCTGCTGGGCGGCCGAAGGAACCTTCCCTGGGTCTTCCCCCTCTTGTGGGCGGGCGGGCGAGCGGCGGGCATCAGCGAGGAGCCGGGGTTTCCCCTTTGCGTGGGCGGCTGGGAAGACCCAGGTTGGGGGCTTGGGGGGTGCTGGGAAGCCCCCCAGGCTGGCTGCGACCTTTTAAAACAGCCGCGCCGCTTCCCAGCTGAGTCCTGAAGCCAAACGCAGAAGTTCGCCTTTGGCGTTTGGCTTCAGGACTCAGCTGGGAAGCGGCGCGGCTGTTTTAAAAGGTTGCAGCCGTCCTGGGGGGCTTCCCAGCACCCCCTCTAACCCCCAACCCGGGTTCGGGGGGTGCTGGGAAACCCCCCAGGCCGGCTGCGACCTTTTAAAACAGCCGCACCGCTTCCCAGCTGACTCCCGAAGCCAAACGCGGAAGTGGGTTTTTTTTTAATTAATATTTTTTTAAGCATCACGATATAGCGTTTCGCGAAGATCGAGATCGCGAAACTCGAGGGATCACTGTATGTTTAGAACTGTATATGATTACTTAATTTGGATATGTATGCAGCTGACTGCATATGCTGATTAGTCTATTGTATACATTGTGAATAATATTTATACCTTTATTATATTGGTCTGTGTTATTGGCTGAACAACCAGCACTGCCACATATACTGTTGTGGTTAGCTCTGGCCCTGCTCTTGCCCCAAGGACTGTAGATGTGGGGGAGACATCCACATGCTGCAGGCCTGTTTTGCCCCCCCCCCGGTGGAATCTGCTGATGAAGGCTCCTCTGACCAAGAAGACATGAGTGACAGGGAGGAGGCGAGTGTGGCAGACAGCTCAGAAGGAGATCAATTCTCTAGCTCCTCCTTGGATTCAGAACAAGAGTTAATGATACAGCCACGCATGCGGAGAGCGATGCATAGGCAACAACAACTGAGAGATTATTATCAAAGAAAATGAGGCCACCGTTGGTTGGGTGGGGCTGTGGTCATTAGTGAGGCTGCTATAAATAGCAGCCTGTGGGTTTGGCCATTGTGGAGGATTATCTGATCATTGTGTTTTGTGACTGCTTTACTGACTTTGACTTTTTGTGTGCTGATTTTTCCCCGCTTTGAAACTAAACCAGAGCAAGAAGGACTGTGAATTGCCTCGCAGCTGCAAGCTAAGTATCACAGAACTGATAAGGGACTTGTACAAATTACCAGTTTGTTTGGAGACGAGTGCTCTTTGCTATACCAAAAGAGGGCTTGGTTTAAGTGAATTTTCATTATAACGAACGTTGTTTTGAATTTTCAAACGTGTGTGTGTCTGAAATTTGTACCTGTCAATTTTTGGGAGGAGTCTACCAGAGAGCCCCACAGAACATATACTCTGTTTGAAGTTTGGTATTCCAACATCGGTTAGCCCAGTGTGGAATGCTAACAATGTCATATTGGCACATCTGGAAAAAGCCAAATATGAAAGCTTCTTGTTTTCCACACCCCAAAAGAAAGTCCATGTCCCTGCCCCAGCACCCACATGTCCATCACATGGCCCAATCAATGCACCGTCCCAACTGGAGATGCCTCCCAGGCACAGCCCTCCAGGTGCAGGGCAGAGTGACCTTGACCCTGGGAGAAAGGAGTGTGATTTTAACTCCCGCTCCCCACTCCCAACAATTTTACCCTCCCAGGGCACTAAATATGGTAGGCTGGAAGAACCAATGCCCTAGATGGATTCCAGGCCTGATAAATTATAGTTCTTGTGAGCTCCTGAAAACCTCTCTATTTTATTACGTTCGTTAGTCTGAAAACCCACTTCCAGTCTCCTGTATTCCATATACCCTCCTAATTGTTTTCATCATTTATACTAAAGGATCATTAGACAGGCGTTCACTTGAGGATAATTAAAAATCAGAGCCGTCATGATGCTGTCAAACCACTCCAATCAAAACGCCAGCAAGGATGTCTAAAACATCTGGTCTGTAAACCAGCAATGGAGGAAAACTCCAGGCCCAGAGGCGAGTGTGGGAACACTGTCAATCAACCCATATTTCACGATCAAAGCTCAACATTTTTCACTTTGATCAAGGGAGTTGCCCAGAGCTTACAAACATCACAGTCCCTGAATAAGCTGGGAGAATTCCTGAAGGCCTTTGTCCCAGCATTAAGAGGAAGAAAAACCAAATTCTGCTTGTTTGTTTTTCGCTTCAATGGCTAACCAGGGAGAAGGGAGGCGATGGTTCTATTCCTGCATTTAACGGTAACAAGGGATTTATTTATTTTATATTTATTTATTAGACTTAAAATAAGGTGACCAATCGTCCTCCTTTAGGGACAACAATCCTTCTTTTGTGGGTTCTGTCCAGTGATGGGCTACCAAAATTTTTACGACCACATTGTGGGCGTGGCTTATGCATTTTGTTTCAACATCTTTCAGTGCAAATTGGGTGCTCTGGGGTGGAGCTCCAAATTTTGCTACCGGTACTGCGTACCTAACTGTACCCATAGGCACTGTTCCCCGTAAGCTGCGCGCGTGCGTGTCCCAAAATACCCCGCGCGTGCCCTTTTCCATGGGTGCGCGGCAGTAGGAGGAAAGGAAGCCGCGGTCGCCCCTGCCTCCCCACGGTGCCTCCGGCCAAACACGCCTCTGGCTTCTCAGCCCTGCCCCCCGCCCGCCCAATCCGCCCCCTCTCCTCCGTCGCCGCCTCCTGCCTTGGGGCGTGACTTCTCTCGCGGCGGTGGCGGCTACAGGACGAAAGTGCTCCCAGCCAGGGGGCTGCGAGAGAGGGCTTTCTCCGCGGGCTTCGGGAATGCCCACCCCTCCCCTCTCACAGCCCCTTCGCTGGGAGCGCTTTCGTCCCAGACTTCCAGCAAGGGGGCTGCAGTAGAGACAGGGCAGGCGTTCCTGAAGTGCTCAGAGAAAGCCCTCTCACAGCCCCCTCGCCGTCAGTGCCTCCGTTCGGGAGCTCCACCTCACAGCTGATCACCCTGCCGGCGTCCCACGGCTACTGCCCAATGCCGCTGCTGAGGCAAAGAGAGAAAGGGGGGGGGAGAGAGAGATAGCAAGAGAGAGAAGAGAAAGAAAGCAATAGAGAGAGAGAAAGAAAACAAGAGAGAAAGAGAGAGAGAGATGAAAGGGGGAGAGAGAGATAGCAAGAGAGAGAAGAGAAAGAAAGCAAGAGAGATAGAAAGAAAGAAAGAGTGAGAGAGAAAGAAAGCAAGAGAGAGAGAGAGAGAGAGAGAGCAAGAGGGGGAGAGAGAAAGAGAGAGAAATGACTCTTGATTTAAAGCATATGGTAAAAAGCACCCAAATAGTAACAGAGAAAAAAAAACCCAGCCATTTGTGTGTGTGTGTGTGTGTGTGTGTGAACTATTGAAGCATTTCCAATAGCTCACCTCTAATTGGAAATTGTTGAAGAGTTCACACACACACACACACACACACACACACACACGGGGGGAGGAGACAGAGATTGAAAAAGAGAAGATAATAATAGTAATAGATTTTGGTTTTGTTTTAATATTATTAATTTCTTTTAATAAAAAAAGAAGGGATTTTTTTTCTTATTTATCTATCTATCTATCTATCTATCTATCTATCTATCTATCTATCTATCTATCTATCTATCTATCTATCTATCTATCTATCTATGCCGCCCAGTCCCAAAGGGACTGTCGCTCAGACACTATACTTTTCCGCCCACACCGGAAAAAAATTAGAGGGAACATTGCCCATAGGAGCCCCTCACTGGTTCTGTCCTTCATCGAAAAGCATCTTCCCACCTGTCCTCCTTTTCAATATTTGAAAACTAATCTGTCAATCTCTGTATTCAGAGATGCCGCGCCGAACTGTTATGCTTCATGTGACGGTACAGTTTGGAAAGAAGCAATTATGAAACGCATGCGCAGGGCACAGGAGAAATTCACGCACTTGCCTCCAACCATTGCCTCTATATGATACTTCGTGTTTACTTCTAACGGAAATACGAAATTATACAGTAGAAAAAAATTGAATTTGATCGGAAAATTGAATGATCGAAACATTTAAATATGTTAAAGGGTTAAATAAGGTCCAGGAGGGAAGTGTTTTTAATAGGAAAAGTGAACACAAGAACAAGGGGACACAATCTGAAGTTAATTGGGGGAAAGATCAAAAGCAACGTGAGAAAATATTATTTTACTGAAAGAGTAGTAGATTCTTGGAACAAACTTCCAGCAGACGTGGTTGATAAATCCACAGTAACTGAATTTAAACATGCCTGGGATAAACATAGATCCATCCTAAGATAAAATACAGGAAATAGTATAAGGGCAGACTAGATGGATCATGAGGTCTTTTTCTGCCGTCAGTCTTCTATGTTTCTAAGTTTTCCCTTCTGGGCTCTGGGTATGTTTTTTCTATTGCAGTAAATGAGGTTGAATGGGTATAATTTTAGAACAGCTGTGCGTGTGTACATGCACTTTATATAGTAGGCAATGTATATTTTTGTGTGCCTGTGTGTAATATGTATGTACACATATGGCATATATACATAGAATTAAACAGTATATTTTTGATGTTCAGTAATAGTAAATAGAGAGGGAAATTGTATCTCTTTGAGGCGAGGAGAAGCCAGGCACCCTAACCCAAACCCTTGACATGAGTGATGTCAAGTTGGCTATCTTTAAGCCAGTCACATGATCGTCAAGCCACACCCACCTGGTCACATGATCGTCAAGCCACACCTAACTGGCCACATGGCTGGAAAGCCACACCTACAAAATAAGGCACACCCACAGTGTGGTAGTAAAAAAAAATTGCAGCCCTTCCCTGGGAGATTGTTCCAAAAGATGGAAGTTGGCTCTCTTTCTGAATCCTGCCAGTCAAAATTCTTTAATTGATGGCTTCGGCAGCAGATCTTCCCTGCCTGACTAGGTAGGGTTGGCGGATGTAATGGGGCGAAGATGGCTCTCCAGTTTTCTTCTTCTTCTTATTGTCTTTCGACAAGCTTTGATTGTCTTTTAACAGATGGGCAGCAAGAAGTAAATCCATTCTACAGAGCCTTGGCATCACTCACATCCTTAATGCAGCTGACGGGCCCTACAACATCAACACTGGAGCACGTTATTACCGGGACTTGCCGATTCAGTACTACGGAGTGCAAGCTTTCGATGACAATTCGTTTGACATAAGCGTCTTCTTCCGCGAAGCTGCCGATTTCATACACAAGGCCTTAAATACTGCAGGAGGTAAGGGGAGTTTTTTATTTATTTGTTTGTTTGTTTGTTTGTTTATATTTATATTTAATTTATATTTATTTATTATTTATTTATATTTATATTTATATTTATATAAATATTTATATACATATTTATATTTATATACATATTTATATTTATATACATATTTATATTTATATACATATTTATATTTATATAAATATTTATATAAATATTTATATTTTTATTTATTCATTCATTTATTTATTTTTATTATTTATCGTTTATTTATTTATTTACATTTATTTATTTATCGTTTATTTATTTATTTATTATTTATTTATTCCAATACACAATGAAGGTTACAGAGGATATAGTAGAGAAGAAATACGAGATATAGGAGAGACTATAGGACAGGGGACAGAAGGCACCCTAGTGCGCTTATGTACGCCCCTTACTGACCTCTTAGGAATCTGGAGAGGTCAACCATGGATAGTCTAAGGGTAAAATGTTGGGGGTTAGGGGATGATACTACAGAGTCCGGTAATGAGTTCCACGCTTCAACAACCCGATTACTAAAGTCATATTTTTTTACAGTCAAGTTTGGAGCGGTTAATATTAAGCTTGAATCTGTTGCGTGCTCTTGTGTTGTTGTGGTTGAAGCTGAAGTAGTCTTTGGCAGGCAGGACGTTGCAGCATATGATCTTGTGGGCAATACTTAGATCATGTTTAAGGCATTGTAGTTCTAAGCTTTCAAGACCCAGGATTGTAAGTCTAGTTTCGTAGGGAATTCTGTTTCGAGTGGAGGAGTGAAGGGCTCTTCTTGGGGTTTTTTTTCTTTTAAAGAGGAATGGTATCCAAAAAACACCCCCTGTGCTTTCAGTATCAGCCAAGGAAGCCAAAAGCTATTGTTTATATACATATATATATATAATATATGTCAAATGTTTTTTTTAGCTGGAATTTTAAAATTAAGGGAGACTAGGATGGTCCCATTTCGGCCTTGTTCTGGCCTCATCAGCTAGCCACACCCTTCCTTACTGCGATTCGATCCGGTGGACTCTGCCTTGTAAGGCAGAGAATTAGCAGTTGAGCTATCAGATCAGATCCCTTCCAGCTCTGTACCAGGGAGGGGCTATATGTTTTTTTATGTCGGATCACCCTGGTATATTGAAGGAACGTCACAGCTCCTTTTTGCCTCTAGGCCCAACCCAGGACCATTTCAAGGCAGTTAATTTATTTATAGCCGACAACTATATTCTGTATGTGTCAAATGTTTTTTTTAGCTGGAATTTTAAAATTAAGGGAGACTAGGATGGTCCCATTTCGGCCTTGTTCTGGCCTCATCAGCTAGCCACACCCTTCCTTACTGGGATTCGATCCCAGTTATATATTTATTTGTTTTGTCAAGTATATATTGGAGGTATGTAAAGATATAATAATATTAATACATGATATTAGTAAAAAATAAAAAGAAACATTAGATATAAGAATATTCACATACATGATACTAGTAAAAAAAAATAAAAGAAACATTAGGACAGGGGATGGAAGGCACGCTGGTGCACTTATGTACGCCCCTTACTGATCTCTTACTACCCTGAAATTTCATAGGGAATTGAGCTGACACTTAGCTTAATAAATAGTAGATTGTTATCCTTCTTGGCACCTTCAAGTAAACGCAGGAAGTCAAGCATTTCAAGGTGATAAATCTACAGCAGTCGTAAATTTGTCAAAGAAATTTCATTTTCAATTCCGGTTTTCCAAGTTTGATTCAATTAATGTCAAGTTTGATGGGATTGCAAGCATGATTGCAGGAAAAGAGAAGTTGCAATACATATTTGGACCAGGACTCACTGCTCACAGTCACTCATGCCCTCATCACCTCCAGGTTCGATTACTGTAACCCTCTCTACATGGGGCTACCTTTGAAAAGTGTTCGGAAACTTCAGATCGTGCAGAATGCAGCTGCGAGAGCTTTCATGGGCTTTCCCAAATATGCCCATGTTACACCAACACTCCGCAGTCTGCATTGGTTGCCGATCAGTTTCCGGTCACAATTCAAAGTGTTGGTTATGACCTATAAAGCCCTTCATGGCACCGGACCAGACTATCTCAGGGCCCGCCTTCTGCTGCACAAATCCCATCGACCGGTTAGGTCCCACAGAGTGGGTCTTCTCCGGGTCCCGTCAACTAAACAATGCCGCATGGCGGGAGCCAGGGGAAGAGCCTTCTCTGTGGTGGCCCCAGCCCTCTGGAACCAACTCCCCCCAGAGATTAGAATTGCCCCCACCCTCCTTGCCTTTCGTAAGCTCCTTAAAACCCACCTCTACCACCAGGCATGGGGGAATTGAGATGCTCTTTCCCCCTGGGCCTTTACAATTTCATGACTGGTATGTCTGTATGTATGTTTGGGGTTTTTTTTAAAATATATATATTAATGGGTTTTTAAATCATTTTTAGTATTTATTGGATTATTATTGTACATTGTTTTATTACTGTTGTTAGCCGCCCCGAGTCTCCGGAGAGGGGCGGCATACAAATCCAATAAATAAATAAATAAATAAATAAATTCCAAACAAGATATCCAGGTTTCCAAATTGAATATTGTGGTTTAAAGCAAGATCCAAACTTGGCCTATGAGTATGTTATTCTATGGTCATAGACAGAATTAGACTCTGCTTGAGTATAATTGAAACTGATCAACTCTATTAAATTTCAGAGCTAGACAACTTAAACCTCCCAAGAAGTCATTCCAAGAAAGTTCAGGAAAGTTTATCTGGACTTGTTTTGAAACATAGAAACATAGAAGTCTGACGGCAGAAAAAGACCTCCTGGTCCATCTAGTCTGCCCTTATACTATTTTCTGTATTTTATCTTAGGATGGATATATGTTTATCCCAGGCATGTTTAAATTCAGTTACTGTGGATTTATCTACAACGTCTGCTGGAAGCTTGTTCCAAGGATCTACTACTCTTTCAGTAAAATAATATTTTCTCATGTTGCTTTTGATCTTTCCCCCAACTAACTTCAGATTGTGTCCCCTTGTTCTTGTGTTCACTTTCCTTTTAAAAACACTTCCCTCCTGGACCTTGTTTAACCCTTTAATATATTTAAATGTTTCGATCATGTCCCCCCTTTTCCTTCTGTCCTCCAGACTATACAGATGGAGTTCATGAAGTCTTTCCTGATACGTTTTATGCTTAAGACCTTCCACCATTCTTGTAGCCCGTCTTTGGACCCGTTCAATTTTGTCAATATCTTTTTGTAGGTGAGGTCTCCAGAACTGAACACAGTATTCCAAATGTGGTCTCACCAGCATTCTATATAGCGGGATCATAATCTCCCTCTTCCTGCTTGTTATACCTCTAGCTATGCAGCCAAGCATCCTACTTGCTTTCCCTACCGCCTGACTGCACTGTTCACCCATTTTGAGACTGTCAGAAATCACTACCCCTAAATCCTTCTCTTCTGAAGTTTTTGCTAACACAGAACTGCCAATGGTTCAGGAAAGTTACTCTGGACTGAGAAGACTATTCTGGACCATAATTACAAATGGTTATAAAGCGAAAGGAGATTTGTTTAATTCGTCATGCGTACAGCCGTGATTTTTCTACATGAAGTAAAATAAGAAAAGCTTGGAAAAGCAACATGAACCAAAGTTGAGTTCAGCTTCCTAGAACTTCATGGGAAAACCATGCTAACACTGGGGAGGAATGCAGAACATTATTACCGAGATTTGGTTAGAACTGGAACTGTTAAGCTTTTACCAGTCCCAGACTATGAATTGGAATTGAAGATAAAAATTAAATTAAATTAAATTAAATTAAATTAAATTAAATTAAATTAATAAATGTATTTATTTATTTATTTATTTAGTTAGTTAGTTAGTTGGTCAGTCCAATACACAATAATACACAACGAAGGTAATAGAGGACACATTCAAGGAAATAGAATTGTAAGAAGAAGCAATTTTCCCCATAGGAATCAATGTAAAAGCAAATAATGCGTGCAATTGGGGAATCTGCAGGGAGGGTGGAGGCCCTGTTTCCTCCCGGGAGAATCCTAGAGAGGCCCCACGGAGGCTTCTCCCCGCCTTTTCCAGCCCTGTTTCCTCCCAGGAGATTTCTAGAGAAGCCCCACGGAGGATTTTCCACACCTTTCCCAGCCCTGTTTCCTCCCAGGAGATTCCTAGAGAGGCCCCACGGAGGCTTCTCCCTGCCTTTTCCAGTTACAGTTTCGGAAGCTCGGGTTTGTAAGTAGAAAATGGTTATTGAGAAGAGGCAAAAAAATCTTGAGCACCTGGTTCTTATGTATAAAAGTTCGTAAGTAGAGGCGTTCTTAGATAGAGGTACCACTGTATGTTTATCCCAGGCATGTTTAAATTCAGTGACTGTGGATTTACCAACCACGTCTGCTGGAAGTTTGTTCCAAGCATCTACTACTCTTTCAGTCAAATAATATTTTCTCACGTTGCTTCTGATCTTTCCCCCAACTAAACTCAGACTGTGCCCCCCTTGCTCTATGTGCCTTCAAAGTTGCTTTTGTTCATTTAACAACTGTTGGGATCCCTTCTACAAGTGGTTAAATAAAAGAGAACAATCTGCTTAAACAATGGAATGATCTGTATATATTAGACCAGGCACAAATCTGGTATAAAACCTTTCCTTTTCTTTTCTGATAGTTGCAAGAGATATTAGATATATAAATATGAAATTTTACATCTAGTTTTAAAATCTCTACACTGTGATTAATTCAATGCTTGCTTCTACCTATCTATATGACTAATCTTGATCTAAGGTAATGAGCTAATAAATTTAAAATTAGTTCATATGCTTAACACAGCTCCACTGTACACTCGCCCACCCTTCTCTCTCTTTCTTTTCTCTTCTTTGCTTCTCCTCCTTTTCTTTTTTCTGTCTTTTCTCTTTATTTTCTCTCTATCCTTTTCTTTTGTAACTCTATATGTTTATTAATTGTTATATTTTTACATCCAGACATATTGTAATGTATTACGTTTCAATTGTCAACTGTTACGATTGTTTTTTATGTTTTGTATATTTGTAAATAAAAACTTTTTAATTTTTTTTTTTTTAAGTTGCTTTTGTTCTGTCTTTCCAGGCAAGGTCATTGTCCACTGTGCTCGGGGCCTAAGCCGTTCGGCCACTTTAGTGTTGGCGTACTTGATGATTCACGAAAACTTGACCCTTGTGGAAGCCTTGAAATCAGTGGACTCTCGCCGAAGCATCTGTCCAAACACTGGATTCCTCAGCCAGCTCCAAGCCTGGGACATCAAATTAAACAATGAAAAAGAAGAGAGAGATAACGCTATGGCCAAAGGGCACTGAATAACTTTGCAAATACAGTGATACCTCGTCTTACAAACGCCTCGTCATACAAACTTTTCGAGGTACAAACCTGGGGTTTAAGATTTTTTTGCCTCTTCTTACAAACTATTTTCACCTTACAAACCCACCGCCGCCGCTGGGATGCCCCACCTCCGGACTTCCGTTGCCAGCGAAGCACCCGTTTTTGCACTGCTGGGATTCCCCTGAGGCTCCCCTCCATGGGAAACCCCACCTCCTGGCTTCCGTGTTTTTGTGATGCTGCAGGGAAATCCCAGCAGCGCAAAAACGGGCGCTTCACTGGCAACGGAAGTCCGGAGGTGGGGTTTCCCAGCAAGTGGAGCCTCAGCAAAATTGCAGCATCGCAAAAACACAGAGGTCCGGAGGTGGGGTTTCGAGGATTTTGGTGCTTTTGCGATGCTGCGATTTCACTGATGCTCCCTTCGCTGGGAAACCCCACCTCCGGACTTCCGTTGCCAACGAAGCACCCGTTTTTGCGATGCTGGGATTCCTCTGCAGCATCACAAAAACACGGAAGTCTGGAGGTGGGGTTTCCCATGGAGGGGAGCTTCAGGGGAATCCCAGCAGCGCAAAAACGGGCACGTCGGCTGGCAAAAGGGGTGAATTTTGGGCTTGCACGCATTAATTGCTTTTCCATTGATTTCTATGGGAAACATTGTTTCATCTTACAAACCTTTCACCTTAAGAACCTCGTCCCGGAACCAATTAAGTTTGTACGACAAGGTATCACTGTACAGGAATTCTGCAGCATTGGTGCTTTTGTTCGGAACGATTCCAACCGCAAAGCCTTTTACTGAGACTGGAAGGGAGGAGAATGCTTCCTTTTGTGTAATAAAACTCATGGAACAGAGTGAAAAATGGAAATAATATTAAATATAAAGAAGACCAAACTCGTGACAATAGGCAAAGCAACCAGCCCTAGAATTCGCAAGGTACTGAAGTGATAGATTGTGTAGAAAGTTAGCACCCACCCGTCTCTTAGAAGAATGAAATATTCTAGGAAATATTACAAAGGCAGAATACAGTGGTACCTCTACTTACGAACTTAATTCGTTCCGTGACCAGGTTCTTAAGTAGAAAAGTTTGCAAGAAGAAGCAATTTTTCCCATAGGAATCAATGTAAAAGCAAATAATGTGTGCGATTGGGGAAACCACGGGGAGGGTGGAGGCCCTGTTTCCTCCCAGGAGATTCCTAGAGAGGCTCCACAGAGGCTTCTCCCCGCCTTTTCTGGCCCTGTTTCCTCAGCCCCGTTTTCCTGGCCCTGTTTCCTCCCAGCAGATTCCTAGAGAGGCCCCATGGAGGCTTCTCCCTGCCTTTTCCAGCCCTGTTTCCTCCCAGCAGATTCCTAGAGAGGCCCCATGGAGGCTTCTCCCTGCCTTTTCGAGCCGTTTCCTCCCAGCAGATTCCTAGAGAGGCCCCATGGAGGCTTCTCCCCGCTTTTCCTGGCCCTGTTTCCTCCCAGCAGATTCCCAGAGAGGCCCCATGGAGGCTTCTCCCCGCCTTTTCAGCCCCTTTTACTCCCAGGAGATTCCTAGAGACGCTCCATGGAGGCTTCTCCCCGCCTTTTCCGGCCCTGTTTCCTCCCAGCAGATTCCTAGAGAGGCCCCACGGAGGCTTCTCCCTCCCTTTTCCGGTTACAGTTTCGGAGGCTCAGGTTTATAAGTGGAAAATGGCTCTGAAGAAGAGGCAAAAAAATCTTCAACACCCGGTTCTTATCTAGAAAAGTTCTTAAGTAGAGGCGTTCTTAGGTAGAGGTACCACTGTATTATATTTCTCTGCATGAGAAAAGGAGAAACGTGTTTTTAAAGGCAAAGAGCAGCTCTCTTCCATTCCCTGCCCGCAGCAGATATTTGATGCCCATTAAGAAAGACTACAATTCTTACTGCAAATAAGATGGATTTAAAGTACACAGACATTGGCCCCTTATCTATTATTTTGAGAAAAATGTACTTGGTTTATCCATGGTTAATAAAAAATATTTTACAGTGATCCCTCGATTTGCGCGTTCTCGATTAGCGCGAAACGCTGCAACGCGGTTTTTCAAAAAATATTAATTAAAAAATAAGTCCGCGTTTTTTTTCCTACACCACGGTTTTTCCCGCCCGATGACGTCATACTGATTGCTGATTGGCCAAAATCTCGACCAATCGTTGCAAACGCAAAAAAAAGCTTTGCAACTGTTGGAACTTGTTCAGACTTGTTGGAAGATGCCTCCTAAACGTTGCACACGGAGTGGAGGCGGCGACGCTAAAAAGACCAGGAGGATACTCACAATTAAAGAGAAAATTGACATTTTGGACATGCTGAAAGGGGGACGCTCTTATGCAGATGTTGGTCGGCAGTATGGGAAGGAGGGAGGGAGAGAAGGGAAGGAGGGAAGGAGGGAGGGTTGCCATTGCCATTGCCGCCAGCGCTGCCCTGTGGGTAGCGGCGAGGAGCCCGGAAAAATCACCATTGCATTGCCAGCCTCCGAACTTGCGTCGCTCCACCTTCTGCGCATGTGCGGCCATGGAACAAAGGGCGCGCATGCGCAGATGGTGTTTTTACTTCCGCATCCAGTATAACGCGGAAATCGGTTAGCGCGGGAGGTCTTGGAACGTAACCCCCGCGCTAACCGAGGGATCACTGTATTTAAAAACCCACCAAGGAATATTTGTTGTTGTTAAAAGCAGGAGGTGTAATGATCCCTTTCACCAGCAGATGGAGGTATACACCCGGTTTATGAAACCTAGTCTGCCTGTATCTTTTGCTTGAGATTGAAGTGTTAAGTAAAAATTGGATGGTTTTTTTCCCCATAAAGGTGTTTATAAAAACTGGGCAATTAATTCCTGCGAGGTGTTTTTTTCTTTCTTTTCCTGAACAGTGCTAAGTATATCTTGAAATGTGCCTGCAATTAAGTAGTCTTAAGGAGTCTTCGGAGAGGGGCGGCATACAAATCTAATAAATAAATAAATAAATAAACAAACAAACAAACAAATAAATAAGTAGCATGCAGGGCATAAACATGCTGGTCTTCTTGAGTTCCACCCATCAAATTGACCTTGTTGGTAGTTCATCTCTTCTTTTTCATCCCCTCTTTCTTTTTCATCAAGAGGGCTGCTTACAAAAAAGTGAAGAAGGAAGAAGCCTGATTGATGCTTTGACGGAAAATCCCAGAAAGTCCCAATGCTGTAACAAACTCAAGAGTGATGGGCTGCCAATTTTTTTATCGCCACGCTGTAGGCGTGGCTTATTTTGTGGGTGTGGCTTGATGGTCGTGTGACCAGATAGGAGTGGCTTGTTGGCCATGTGGCCAGGTGGGAGTGGTTTGACAATCATGTGACGTGGGGTGACTTCAAGATCATGTGACTGGGTGGGAGTGGCTTACCCACCAAGATAAGTTTTCAAATAGTTTCTTGGACTCTTTTTCAGTTGATTAGGTCAGTGATTTTCAACCTTTTTAAAGCCGCGGCACATTTTTTACATTTACAAAATCCTGGGGCACACCACCAGCCAAAATGACACAAAATGACACTCTAACACAGTACATATTATACATATAGTTAATAATATACACCATCAGGAGAAACATAACCAGCTGAGGCTGAGGCTTCATCTAGTGGTGGCAACATTTACCTCCAGACAGTCCTGACCAGGATTATAAATTGGAGCCATGGGGAGAAGTAGCAGCCTCAACCACTCACCGCGGCCATATAATGACAAGTGCACGGCAGCCCCAGCGGGGACCTTCCTGGGTGTGGATGAGAGGCGGCCTGCTATTGGTTCCTCGCTAGTGGTCGGGATGAATCCTAGAAGGTGATTGGTCAGTGAGCGTTCCCTGTGCCTCCATTCTTCCTGTCGCTGATAGCTGGAGGGATTGTGAGAGGAATGTTTATGTTCGGATGGAGGCGGCTGGTGGCGGGCCGGATAAATGGCCTCTGTGGACCATATCCAACACGCAGGCCGTAGCTTGGGGACCCATGTTTAATTTCCCCACGGCACACCTGACCATGTCTCACGGCACACTAGTGTGCCCCGGCACACTGGTTGAAAAACACTGGATTAGGTCACATTATTTGAATAGCCATGAAAAAGACAAATGATAAACAGCATGATTTGTTAAGGGGCACAGACACATTTTAAGAGATCTTCAACTGGCCAAGGTTGGGAAACACTAATCTAGTCCAATTCATCCGCCCAAGCAGGAGACCATATACCTATGGGATGCTTGCCACAGGTGTATATTTGTATTTGTATTTATTAGATTTGTATGCCGCCCCTCTCCGAAGACTCGGGGCGGCTAACAACAATATAAAAAGACAATGTAAACAAATCTAATATTAAAAACAATCTAAAAAACCCCAATTTAAAGAACCAGTCATACATACAAGCATACCATGTATAAATTCTATAAGCCTAGGGGGAAGTGAAATTTCAATTCCCCCATGCCTGACGACAGCGGTGGGTTTTAAGGAGCTTGCAAAAGGCAAGGAGGGTGGGGGCAATTCTAATCTCTGGGGGGAGCTGGTTCCAGAGGGTCGGGGCCGCCACAGAGAAGGCTCTTCTCCTGGGTCCCGCCAAACGACATTGCTTAGTCGACGGTACCTGGGGAAGGCCAACTCTGTGGGACCTAACCGGTCGCTGGGATTCGTGCGGCAGAAGGCGGTCCCAGAGATATTCTGGTCTGATGCCATGAAGGGCTTTATAGGTCATAACCAACACTTTGAATTGTGACAGGAAACTGATCGGCAACCAATGCAGACTGCGGAGTGTTGGTGTGACATGGGCATACTTTGGGAAGCCCATGATTGCTCTCGCAGCTGCATTCTGCACGATCTGAAGTTTCCGAACACTTTTCAGAGGTATCCCCATGTAGATAGCGTTACAGTAGTCAAGCCTCGAGGTGATGAGGGCATGAGCGACTCTGAGCAGTGACTGGAGCCCTATCGGAGGGCACGCAAGATTTTGCCATGTTTCTGTTCCAGTGTGCCAGCTGATTTTAAGCCTTGGGAAACATACCCCGAGCCCAGAAGGAAAAAAAAGAGAAAAAAAATCAATTTTTTTCTATCGGTTCTGCGTACCTGACCGTACCCATAGGACCCCATCACTGCCTGACTCCCTCTTCTCTGACACAACCCCTGAGATATTGGAACACTGTTGGGGGTCAAGGGAAAGGGAGGGTTTTGCCTTCTCTTTCTGCTCAAGATCCCTATGGACAATTGGTGGGCCACTGTGGGACACAGAATGCTGGACTCGATGGGCTTTGGCCTGATTCAGCAGGGCTCTTCTTATGTGGGTCTTCTCCGGGTCCTGTCAACTAAACAATGTCGTTTGGCGGGACCCAGGGGAAGAGCCTTCTCTGTGGCGGCCCCGACCCTCTGGAACCAACTCCCCCCAGAGATTAGAATTGCTCCCACCCTCCTTGCCTTTCGTAAGCTTCTTAAAACCCACCTCTGCCGCCAGGCATGGGGGAATTGAGATACTCTTTCCCCCTAGGTCTTTACAATTTTATGCATGGTATGTCTGTATGTATGTTGGTTTTACAATAGGGGTTTTTAACTGTTTATATTGGATTGTCATATGCTGTTTACTACTGTTGTTAGCCGCCCCGAGTCTACGGAGAGGGGCGGCATACAAATCCAATCCAATCAAAATCAAATCAAATGTTCTTATGCTATCATGTCTCCCCTAGTCCTTCTTTTCATCAAACTAGCCATGGCCAGTTCCTGCAACCGTTCTTCATATGTTTTAGCCTCCAGCCCCCTCATCATCTTGGTTGCTCTTCTCTGCACTCTTTCTAGAGTCTCAACATCTAGTGTGGTGACCCAAACTGGACGCAGTATTCTAGGTGTGGTCTTACTAAGGCTTAACCCTTTTGTAAAAATTGTACTGTTGTTCAGCTCAGATTCCCATGGAGGGGAGGGGAAAGATTGGTGGCCACTCCAAGCAAACTTGATTAGTAAATATGATCACAGGCTTCACGCTAACATGTGGCAGACAAAGGCATCCAAAGTCTTGCAGGGAGACAACGCCGCCTTCTTCTTTCAAACACTCTCGCTTTTGTTCAGCAGAGAATGCGTGACAGCCTCCCTGTTTACATTCTCTCTGCTTGGAGAACTCGCAGTCCTTGGAACGGTCATTTCCACACCCTCGCGTGGGGACGTGAGACCCAAAGCTCTCTCGAAGGTCATTCAGAGCTGAGATTATTCCCCTTCCCAAGCCGGGCCCAGCTGCCTCTCGCCCCGAAATATTTGGAAGTCCGCTATCGGGGTGGGGTAGGGAGGACGACACACACACACATAGAGACATGGTTTATAATTAACGCCATTAAAAATAGCCATTGACTCAACCACACGCAGCTAACAGGGTAGCAGGGAAGCTGTTGTGTAACCAACAACCCAGAAGGATAACGACAGAAGAATGTCATGATCTAAAACCGTCCCAAGCAGCCGGAGAAGCTGGACCTCCAAAAGGCAAGTACTTTCGAGGTTGTTGACAAACTGATATTTGTCTAAGGTGTGGGTGCACGCATGGGGTAGAGAGCGGTGTCTTTTCCCCAACAGCTGAACGACAACTGCAATTGCATGTTGCGTTTTTCTGCTTTCTTAGGGGGCACGCCGAAAGAGCTGGCTCGGTTCCTACCAAAATGTCCTTGGTGGTAGGGATGATATACCGTATTTTTCGGAGTATAAGACGCACCGTTTTCCTCCCTAAAAGAGGCTGAAAATTCAGGTGCATCTTATACTGTGAATGTAGCTTTCTTCAAAGCTTTTTCCCCCCCAGCCCTAACTAGATGCTTATGATCTTCCCAGCTCTTATCTTGTAGGTTCTTTCATTGTTACTCTTTGCAAAGAATGCTTTCCAAGCCCTAAGTCTTTGCAGGGTCTTTTTCATTGCTCTAACTTGCTCCAAATGTTTCTTTCCAGCCCTAACTAGATGCTAATAATGTTCCCAGCTCTTACCTTGCAGGTTCTTTCATTGTTACTCTTTGCAAAGAATATTTTCCAAGCCCTAAGTCTATGCAGGTTTATTTTCATTGCTCTAAGGTGCTCCGAATGTTTCTTCCCAGCCCTAACCAGGTGCTTACAATGTTCCCAGCTCTTACCTTGCAGGTTCTTTCATTGTTACTCTTTGCAAAGAATGCTTTCCAAGCCCTAAGTCTTTGCAGGGGTATTTTCATTGCTCTAACTTGCTCCAAATGTTTCTTCCCAGCCCTTACCAGGTGCTAACAATGTTCCCAGCTCTTACTGGTTGCAAGCTCTTTCATTGTTACTCTCTCCAAATAAGGTTTTTTTTAAAGCCCTAACCAGGGGATAAAATGATGTACTGAAGCTGACCAGACTAATAATAATAATAATAATAATAATAATAATAATAATTTATTAGATTTGTATGCCGCCCCTCTCCGAAGACTCGGGGCGGCTCACAACAGACGATAAAACAATATATATAGGCACAAATCTAATATTAAAAAAAACTAAAAACCCTATCATAATTTAAAAACCAAACAGCACATACATGCCAAACATAAATTATAATAAGCCTGGGGGAAATGTGTCTCAAATCCCCCATGCCTGGCGGTATAAGTGGGTCTTAAGTAGTTTACGAAAGACAAGGAGGGTGGGAGCAGTTCTAATCTCCGGGGGGAGTTGATTCCAGAGGGCCGGGGCCGCCACAGAGAAGGCTCTTCCCCTGGGGCCCGCCAGACGACATTGTTTAGTCGACGGGACCCGGAGAAGGCCAACTCTGTGGGACCTTATCGGCCGCTGGGATTCGTGCGGTAGCAGGCGGTTCCGGAGGTATTCTGGTCCAATGCCATGTAGGGCTTTAAAGGTCATGACCAAGGATGCTAGCCAGATGAATACCTGGTAGCCAGATTCTTTTCCCTATTTTCCTCCCCAAAAACTAAGGTGCGTCTCATACTCCGAAAAATATGGTAGGTCCCTCTGAGTAGGTGGGGGAGAGGATCCAGGCAGAATTTGTTTTTTTGTTTCTTTCTTAGTTTCTTTCTTTGTTTTTTTGTTTCTTTATTTTTATTTTATTTTATTTATTATTTTATTTATTATTTTATTTATTATTTTTTTATTACTTTATTTTATTTTATTTTATTTTTTATTTTTTTATTTATCTATCTATCTATCTATCTATCTATCTATCTATCTATCTATTTATTTATTTATTGGAATTATATGCCACCCCTCTCCGCAGACTCGGGGCGGCTAACAACAGCAACAAAACAGTATATTACAAAATCCAATACTAAAAACAGTTAAAAACCCATTATATAAAAACCAATCATACATACAGACATACCATGCATAAAATGTTAAAGGCCTAGGGGGAAGTGTATCTCAATTCCCCCATGCCTGGCGGCAGAGGTGGGTTTTAAGCAGCTTTCGAAAGGCAAGGAGGGTGGGGGCAATTCTAATCTCTGGGGGGAGTTGGTTCCAGAGGGCCGGAGCCGACACAGAGAAGGCTCTTCCTCTGTGTCCCGCCAAGCGACATTGTTTGGTTGACGGGACCCGGAGAAGACCCACCTGGGATTCGTGCAGCAAAAGGCAGTCCCTGAGATATTCTGGTCCGGTGCCATGAAGGGCTTTATAGGTCATAACCAACACTTTGAATTGTGACCGGAAACTGATCGGCAACCAATGCAGACTGCGGAGTGTTGGTGTAAATGGGCATATTTGGAAAGCCCATGATTGCTCTCGCAGCTGCATTCTGCACGATCTGAAGTTTCCAAACACTTTTCAAAGGTAGCCCCATGTAGAGAGAATGTCTGAAAAGTACCACCTAAGTACGGAAGAAGCTCAAGAGGAGCTTCACGATACGTATTTAAGGAGGGATCTCCTTATATAGTTCCAGGAGCAGTCCATCTATGGAAAAAGTTGAATGCCTTTCCTTCTCAAAGCCGGTCCTGATCACTCTCTGGCAGTCTAGACAGAAATATTCCCATCACTGATGTTGTAGGATCACAACCTTTACAGGAACAGGAGTGGGAGTGTATCATGTTAGGTCCATCCACAGGAGGTCTTCACACCTTGCCAGAATTAGTTCCTGACCTCTCTTATGACATTGTCTGTGCTCGACAGCTGGGTCGATTTATTCCAGGCTCGGCAGTGATGTATTTGAGACTAATAGTACATGAGCGTTTTCTCTGAAAACCAGTGAAGCGTGTTAGAAACATAGAAACATAGAAGACTGACGGCAGAAAAAGACCTCATGGTCCATCTAGTCTGCCCTTATACTATTTCCTGTATTTTATCTTACAATGGATATATGTTTATCCCAGGCATGTTTAAATTCAGTTCCTGTGGATTTACCAACCACGTCTGCTGGAAGTTTGTTCCAAGGATCTACTACTCTTTCAGTGAAATAATATTTTCTCACGTTGCTTTTGATCTTTCCCCCAACTAACTTCAGATTGTGTCCCCTTGTTCTTGTGTTCACTTTCCTATTAAAAACACTTCCCTCCTGGACCTTATTTAAGACTTTAACATATTTAAATGTTTCGATCATGTCCCCCCTTTTCCTTCTGTCCTCCAGACTATACAGATTGAGTTCATGAAGTCTTTCCTGATACGTTTTATGCTTAAGACCTTCCACCATTCTTGGATTTACCAACCACGTCTGCTGGAAGTTTGTTCCAAGGGTCTACCACTCTTTCAGCGAAATAATATTTTCTCACGTTGCTTTTGGTCTTTCCCCCAACTAACTTCAGATTGTGCCCCCTTGTTCTTGTGTTCACTTTCCTATTAAAAGCACTTCCCTCCTGGACCTTATTTAACCCTTTGACATGTTTAAATGTTTCGATCATGTCCCCCCTTTTCCTTCTGTCCTCCAGACTATACAGATTGAGTTCATGAAGTCTTTCCTGATACGTTTTATGCTTAAGACCTTCCACCATTCTTGTAGCCCGTCTTTGGACCCGTTCAATTTTGTCAAGAATGGTGGAAGGTCTTAAGCATAAAACGTGCTGAGCATTTGCTGGCTACTTGACGAGGGAGAGGCTACGTAGGCAGGTCCTTTAAAGAGAAAAGTAGCATGAGGGTTTTTTTTAAATATCCTCCCCGTTGGAACTGCCTGGATTTTATATACAAATGTGCAGAATATGGAATCAATCAATAGATGCAGTTTACAGTATTTCCCTCCAGTTGCAGGGAATAAAGAATGTGTGTATTATTTTTACCTTTTAAAATATTTTGAAGTACAGTGGCACCTTTACCTAAGAACACCTTTACTTATGAACTTTTCTAGATAAGATTTTTTTTCTGCCTCTTCTCAAGAACCATTTTCCATTTATAAACCCGAGCCTCCGAAACTGTAACCGGAAAAGGTGGGGAGAAGCCTCTGTGGGGCCTCTCTAGGAATCTCCTGGGAGGAAACAGGGCTGGAAAAGGTGGGGGGAAGCCTCTGTGGGGCCTCTCTAGGAATGTCCTGGGATGAAACAGGACTGGAAAAGGCATGGAGAAGCCTCCGTGGGGCCTCTCTAGGAATCTCCTGGGATGAAACAGGGCCAGAAAAGGCAGGGAGAAGCCTCCGTGGGGCCTCTCTACGAATCTCGTGGGAGGAAACAGGGCCGGAAAAGGCGGGGAGAAGCCTCCGTGGGGCCTCTCTAGGAATCTCCTGGGAGGAAACAGGGCCTCCACCCTCCCTGTCATTTCCCCAATCGCACACATTATTTGCTTTTACATTGATTCCCATGGGAAAAATTGCTTCTTCTTACAAACTTTTCTACTTAAGAACCTGGTCATGGAACAAATTAAGTTCGTAAGTAGAGGTACCACTGTACAGGTAAATTAGGCACTAGGGCAGGGACGGTAGGCTATTTGGAAGGTTGACACAAGATCTCTTCCAACCTTGTGAATCTATGATTCTACAGCCCCATTTCTCCCCTTATGTCTCAGGTTCATTTAGGGCCAGGGGGAAAAAGCATGGGATCCCATTGTCCTTTTTCCGCCATATTTATTTTGCATTGCCAGGGTGAGCCTCAACCCCTCTCTGGTGGGATGACCTTTGCGCTAATTTGATTTATTAGCTTTGCTTTACGTTACTCGTCTGCTGCGAGACTGCACATTGATGATTTATGGAGGGCATCTGGGATCTTAGGGGGTGAGGGAAGGTAAGCCTGTAGATTGGGTCACTGCTATTTGATAGTCCACTCATTCCCTCCTTCGTGCAGCAAAAGGAGTGGGAGTGTCGCATTCTAATCAGCTTCGGTGCTCAAATCACAATCGGACAGGTGTCTGTAGCAATTCCTGAACTGAAAGTCTCTTTTCAGGATGCCCAAGGTTGCCGAGGTGCAGAGCAAGAGACGGAAACTAACATGAAAGAATTAGCAACACTAGTTAAATATGGGGAATTACGAGAATTTAAATAGAATAGAATAGAATAGAATTTTATTGGCCAAGTGTGATTGGACACACAAGGAATTTGTCTTGGTGCATATGCTCTCAACGTACATAAAATAAAATATACATTTGTCAAGAATCATGTGGTACAACACTTAATGATTGTCATAGGGGTCAAATAAGCAATGAAGAAGCAATATTAATAAAAATCTTAGGATATAAGCAACAAGTTACAGTCATACAGTCAACACGGGAGGAAATGGGTGATAGGAATGATGAGAAAAACTAGTAGAATAGAAGTGCAGATTTAGTAGAAAGTCTGACAGTGTTGAGGCAATTATTTGTTTAATAGAGTGATGGCGTTCGGAAAAAAACTGTTCTTGTGTCTAGTTGTCTTGGTGTGCAGTGCTCTGTAGTGACGTTTTGAGGGTAGGAGTTGAAACAATTTGTGTCCAGGATGTGAGGGGTCAGTAAATATTTTACCCGCCCTCTTTTTGACTCGTGCAGTATACAGGTCCTCAATGGAAGGCAGGTTGGCAGCAATTGTTTTTTCTGCAGTTCTGATTCTCCTCTGAAGTCTGTGTCGGTCCTGTTGGGTTGCAGCACCAAACCAGACAGTTATAGAGGTGCAGATGACAGACTCAATGATTCCTCTGTAGAACTGGATCAGCAGCTCCTTGGGCAGTTTGAGCTTCCTGAGCTGGCGCAGAAAGAACATTCTTTGTTGTGCTTTTTTGATGATGTTTTTGATGTTAGGTGACCATTTTAGGTCTTGAGATATGATAGAACCTAGAAATTTGAAGGTCTCTACTGTTGATACTGTGTTGTCTAGTATTGTGAGAGGTGGAAGGGTGGAAGGGTTTCTCTCAAAGTCTACCACCATTTCTACGGTTTTGAGTGTGTTCAGTTCTAGATTGTTCTGGTCACACCACAAGGATAGTTGTTCAACTTCCCGTCTGTATGCAGATTCATCGTTGTCTCGAATGAGTCCGATCACTGTTGTATCATCTGCAAACTTCAGTAGTTTAACAGATGGATCGTATGAGATGCAGTCATTAGTGTATAGAGAGAAGAGAAGTGGAAGAAATCCAAACATCAGCTTTGGAAAGCGCTCAAGCAGTAGTGGTATTAGGGTGGAAGGATAGCAATAAATGGACAATCCAGAATTGGTACTGGTACATGGTGGACCACATCCACTTCGAAATTATGGAAATAAGATTAAATAACTTTGATGAAAATAAATTTGGAGAAGCTGATGGCACGATGGAATAAGGTGAAAAGTTATATCTTAAGTAGAATTTATGACGACAATGTGAACAATAAATTCCAATCACTTTTTGTATGTAAAGAAATGTAAACCGGAGCTAAGGAAGAAATTGAAACTTATTGCAAATAATTTAACCCCCTAAATGGTGGTGGGGTTTATTGGTGTTGGGCACTTTTTCTTTAAGTATTTTTTTTGTTTGTTGTAATAAAATTTAATAAAAAATATATATATATATTTTTAAAAAGAGAAACGGAAACTAATTTTGAAGACAAGCTGGAAGGTATCTCATCGCCCAAAACTATTTCTCCAAGATCCACGTAGCCAAACCACGTAGGAGAAGAAAAATATATGCCCAGAAAGGAATGCACCATTTTTTTCTCAGCCCACAGTAATGGTATGAATGTGAAACTTTAAATATACATTATTTGAATGGTCAGGAGTGCGCGTGTAAATTTTGCGTGTCTTCAGAGAGATAGCGTAGCTGCAAAAGTGTTTCAAAATGGCGTCTGTAAGTGATGTACGTTACAAGCAGTGTGTTGTCATTGAATTTCTCACTGCGGAGAAAGAAACTGTTGGGAATATTCACAAATGTTTGTGTACAGTTTATGGAGAATCTGCAGTCGACAGAAGTACGGTTAGTCGCTGGGCACAGAGGGTGAGGCCATTAGAAAACGGGTCGGCAGAGCAGAAATGGCTTTGTGACCAGAGCAAGGAGTGGTACCGTCAAGTTATACATGTAAGAGAGGAACATTAGGACAGGGGACGGAAGGCACTCTGATGCACTTATGCACACCCCTTAGTGATCTCTTAGGAATCGGGAGAGGTAAACAGTGGATAGCCTAAGGGTAAAGTTTTGGAGGTTAGGGGTGGCGCAGCAGGTAGAGTGCTGTACTGCAGGCCACTGAAGCTGACTGTAGATCTGAAGATCTGCAATAGCACTTTTTTTAAACAGAGCCAGCATATTGCCCCCACAATCCGGGTCCTCATTTGACCCACCTCGGAAGGATGGAAGGCTGAGTCAACCTTGAGCCGGTGATGAGATTTGAACTGCTGACCTGCAGATCTAGCAGTTAGCTTTAGTGGCCTGCAGTACTGCCCTCTAACCACTGCACCACCTCGGCTCCTTATAATAAATAAGTAAAATAAATAAGTCTATGAATATATGTCAGAAATGAAAGATCACGTCTTCTCAAAAGTTACTTTGGCCATAGTTGCTAATAAGTGGGACATAGATCTTTCTTTTTCATGGATAAATAAATGATAGAACAGGCTTAACGTATTTTTTTAAGGATCAAAGGCTATCCCAGAAACTTAGTCACTTCAATTGCCAGCTTTCAATGTTATACATAGCCTGCAACCATAAAAAGGCTCAGGCTCCTTCATCTATTTTATGATAAGTGAAACCACTTCGGAGGCTAGTAAGAAAAATCAATCTGAGTGACCTATTTGACAAACATATTCAACATTTCTACAGAAACGTGATTGTTAATCAAATCTCACTGGGTATTTGATAGGACAGGCTGTGGCAAGATAGAGGGGGGGGGGGATTCTCTTTCAGAAATAAGAAGGGGTTTTTTTTTCTCCCCAAGCTAATAATTCAGTTTATAATTTCTCCAACATTTGTGTTACAATTGGCCCCAACATGCTTCTAAAATGATTGTTAAAAAAAGCACGTTGCCCTTCAAATCACTCCAATATTTCTTTCTTCTCTAAGAAAAGAAAAGATAAAGCCACGAATATGTTAATGGAATGGATCAAAGCTAGTTGAAATACCTTTCTAAAACATCTGTTTCAATTTCCCAGGGCTCTCCTTGATCCTATTTGCAGCCGATTGCAGCTTCCGTAGAATGTTAAAACTGGAATTATTTACTACGTGTTTAGATTATCCATAGCCTATTTCATTTTATATAAGTAATGAGCAACGACAATTATAATCCGATCAGAAGGAAAGGTGGCCCGTTCTTCATTTAACAATTTTATTGAATTGTAAGATAAAATAGGATACAAAATGCAAAAGTAAACCGGAAAAAGAATGCAGAGAAGAGCAACAAAGGTGATTAGGAGACTGGAGGCTAAAACATATGAATAACGGTTTGCAGGAACTGGGTTTGTTTAGTTTAATGAAAAGAAAGGCTAGGAGAGACATGATAGCAATATTACAGTATCTTAGGAGCTGCCACAAAGAAGAGGGAGTCAAACTACTCCCCAAAACACCTGAGGACAGGACAAGAAGCAATGGGTGGAAACTAAACAAGGAGAGAAGCAACTTAGAACTAAGGAAAAAATTCCTTACAGTTAGAACAATTAATCTGTGGAACAGCTTGCCTCCAGAAGTTGTGAATGCTCCAACTGGAAGTTTTTAAGAAGATGTTGGATAACCATCTCTCTGTAGTGTAGGGTTTCCGGCCTAAGCAGGGGGTTGGACTAGAAGACCTCCAAGGTCCCTTCCAACTCTATTGTTGTTGTTGTTGAAATGGTGGAAAGGAAGCATGAAAATAAGCTATACCGCATGAATCAGCGGAGCCAGAAAGAAGGAAAGACAGGATAGGGTAGCACAGGAGCAAGTGGGCGGGGCCAACTGATCATCGGAACTACCAGTTCGCCTGAATCTGTCCAAACCACCACTGAAGAAATATATTTCCAGTATTTTGCTATAGTAACGTTAAGACTAACGAAGCGTGAAAAAGCGGAATTAATTTTTGATGCTGCATCCTTTTTATCAATTGCCCAGAGATAATTATGCAATTTTCTAATTTCTTGAAGAAATTTAAACCGAGGTTTGTAGCACGTACTAATTTAATGACATCTCTTCAACACATTATAGAAAAGGCTTTGATTAATATCAGGGTCATGCTATCATTTAGTATGAAGGAAGTCAGAAAAGTAAGTTTTATTACACTTCCTGATTTTCCTCCAAAGATGATTTATGTAAGTTTAATTTTTATTTTAATTTCTAATTAAGCAGGAAAAGGGTGATTAGAATGTTGGTTTTGGAAAGTTTTTTTAATGGTTTAAGAAGCCAGATGGACTGGAAACGAAATTTTGGCAAGTTGTAAGAACATTCCCTGTGGTTTCTTTTAAATCTTATTGAAATCTATAAAAACTTGAGTTTAAATGTTAAAAAACCAACAATATCTTCTTTGGGAAATGTTCTGGATGACAGAAAAAGATGATAAGAGCAAACCTTGAAAGCTGGTTACTAGAGACAACCAGATATAATTAAAGATTGTAATTAAAATAGAATTCCTAGTACTGTAATACACAATGGAGTAAAATATTTAAACTCTGTAAGTTTTTAAAGATCTTTGATAATAATCAGTGAAGGGCTGCAAAATTTTTTACTACCGCCCTGTGGGCATGGTTTATTTTGTGGGTGTGGCTTGCTGGCCATGTGACCAGGTGGGAGTGGCTTGGTGATCATGTGACCGGGGTGGATTAAAGGTCATGTGACTAGCTTAAAATGACTTCCGTAAAATGTTGAAGACTCACCTTTGCCACCAGGCGTGGGTGGATTAATCTCCTCCCCCAGCCTTTTTCGCTGACCTTTATTATGTTCAGTTGGACTGAGTGTGTATGATTGTGTAGTACAGTGTTTCCCAACCTTTTTTGAGCCGCGGCACATTATTCATATTTTCAAAATCCCGGGGAACATTGAGCGGGGGGGGCGGGGGGGCAAAAAAGTTTGGACAAAAAAATCTCTCTTCCTCCCTTTCGCTCTATTTCTCTCTCCCTCCCTCTTTCTCTCTCTCTCCATCCCTCTTTCTTTCTCTCTTCCTTCCTCTCTCTTTTGCTCTCTTTCTCTCTCCCACCTTCTTCCCTCTTCCTGTCTCTCTCTCTCTTTCTTTCTTTCTTTCTCTTTCTCTCTCTCTCATTCTGTCTCTCTTGCTATCTCTTTCTTTCTCTCTTCCTTCATTCCTCTCTCTTTTGCTCTCTTTCTCTCTCCCTCCTTCCCTCCTCTTGCGGTCTCTTTCTTTCTCTTTCTCATTCTGTCTCTCTTGCTATCTCTCTCTTTTTCTCTCTTCCATTCTTTCTCTCTCTTGTTCTCTCTTTTCCTTTCTTCTCTGCGGAGGCCAGCAAAGCTTTTTCTTATTTTAAATGTTCCGGGTGGGCTGGCAGGGGGATGCGGAGCGCGCCCGCACGCACCCCCGACATTCCAAAGAACCTTCACCAACCTCCGCTGTGAGGTTTTCTCCGAGCACTCGACGCTGTTGCAGTCACCACTGCGGGAGGAGCTGGAGAAAGAGCTGGATTGGGCGGGCGGATCGGGCGGGCGAGCGTCAGCAGCAAGAAGCCAGGGGCGCGAGGGGGCCAGAGGCACTGGGGGGTGGGGGCAGCCGCAGCGCCGGCCTCCGCACTTTCATCGCTCCCCATCTCAAACTCCAATGCCCGGCTCCTTGTGCGGCCCTGGAAAAGGGTGCTACATTGCCGGCTACTACCTGGTGCCGCCAGGGAATCTCCAGCTGGGCGGGGCGAAGCCGGTGCCTCTGACCTGGAGCTCCCGCTCGCAGCCGCCGCACTGGCTACTGTCCGATGCCGCTGCTGCCAATGCTCTCCCGCTGGGGCCCAAAGGCGGGAAGAATGAAGCTCAGCTTCCGATCTCGGAAGCTGAGCTTCGCGGCACACCTGACCATGTCTCGGCACACTGGTTGAAAAACACTGGTGTAGTAGGATAAGGTTTTTTTATAACAATGTATTTTAAATTAGTTTTTTAACTTTTTAACATTAGATTTGTATGTATATTGTATTGCTGTTATGTTGTGAGCCGCCCCGAGTCCTCGGAGAGAGGTGGCATACAAATCTAATAAATTATTATTATTATTATTATTATTATTGGTGGCCAACTTGACGTCACTCACATCAAGGGTTTGAATTAGGGTGCCTGACTTCTTTTATCTTTTTTAAAAAAATCTTTTATTAGATTTGTATGCCGCCCCTCTCCAAAGACTCGGGGCGTCTCACAACAACAATAAAAACAGGATAACAATGGAACAAATCTAATAATAAAATTACATTAAAAAACCCCAACAATTTAAAAACCATACAACACATACATACCAAACATTTCCCTATCTATTTACTATTACTGAACATCCAAAATATACTATTTAATTCTATGTATATGTGCCATATATGTAAATATATATTACACACAGGCATATAAAAATGTACATTATCTACTATATAAATTGTATGCGTATGTATACACACACACGCGCACACACTGTTCTTCTAAAATTATACACATCCAACCTCATTTACTGCGATTTCGGGGTTCTCCAAACTGCACAGAATTTTAGCTAGAGGTTCTCCTGAGCCCCTGTGAACTCCCAGAAATTGCCCCTGCCTCTCATGTCTCCTACCTTTTATGTCTTGCATTGACTCAACTTTGTTCCATCCTGGTCTCCATAAATCCACATAGGAATTGTTCTTTCCAGTCTCTTTCAGAATGTCGTGGTGTTCGCTCAGCGCAGACGATTTGAGACGCCCTCGGCTGCAACGAACGTCAAGTCGCTCCGGGAGCTATCAAACTCCAGAATTGGGGGAGCTGCAACGGATGCTATGGACCCCAGTTCCTTGCCGGGGAAATGTCAACGAAGTCTGGCCTAACCTTTACATTGGAGATTTGTAAGGAAATGAGTTTTTATTGCCTATCTTGAAAAGTACAGTAGTACCTCTAGATACGAGCTGCTCTACATGCGAGTATTTCCAGATACGAGCTAGGAGGGGAGAGACATTTCTGTTCTACTCCCGAGCTCAAATTCGGGATACGAGCCGAGCGTCCACTAGGTGGCGCAAGAATCCTTGCTTTTGGTTAGAATCCTTGCTTTTGGTTATCTCGGAGGGGAAAAAAGTTATTTGTTCCAGAATACGAGTTGCCTCGAGATACAAGCTCCCTTATAGAACGAATTATGCTCGTATCTAGGAGTACTACTGTATTGCAGTTCTCCTGTTAGAGAAGGGAAGAAGAGGGAAGACGGACTAGCTAGGCGGCCATCTTAGCCTTCTTACATAATAATAATGGTAATAATAATAATAATAATAATAATAATAGTCAATTGAAAAAAGTACAATCCAGCATAGTGATCTCGTTTGCTGTGTTGTATTGACATAATAACAACAACAAACAACAACCAAACAACAACAACAACAACAACAATAATAATAATAGTCAATTGCAAAAGGACACTTTACTGGGATCGGCACACCTAATTCGCCACTACATCACGCAGTTCTAGGTGCTTGGAAAGCGCCCGACTGGTGATGAAATATGAAATCCAGGATAGTGATCTTGTTTGCTGTGTTGTATTGTTGAAATAATAATAATAATAATAATAATAGTCAATTGCAAAAATTACAATCCAGCATAGTGATCTTGTTTGCTGTGTTGTATTGACATAATAACAACAACAAAACAACAACAACAACAACAGCAATAACAACAACAACAATAATAACAATAGTCAATTGCAAAAGGACACTTTACTGGGATCGGCAAACATAATTCGCCACTACATCACGCAGTCCTAGGTGCTTGGAAAGCGCCCGACTGGTGATGAAATACAAAATCCAGGATAGTGATCTTGTTTGCTGTGTTGTATTGTTGAAATAATAATAATAATAATAATAATAATAATAATAATAATAATAATAATAGTCAATTGCAAAAATTACAATCCAGCATAGTGATCTTGTTTGCTGTGTTGTATTGACATAGTAACAACAGCAACAGACAACAGACAACAAACAACAACAACAAAAACAACAACAATAATAATAATAATAATTGTCAATTGAAAAGGCCACTTTACTGGGATCGGCACGCCTAATTCGCCGCTACATCACGCAGTCGTAGGTGCTTGGGAAGCGCCCGACTTGTGATGAAATACGAAATCCAGGATAGTGATCTAGTTTGCTGTGTTGTATTGTTGAAATAATAATAATAATTATTATTATTAATAATAATAATAATAATTGTTGTTGTTATTATTATTATTATTAAACATTTATTTATAATGCCCTTTTAACTAAGGATATAACAACAAGCCATATACAACTTAACAAGAACAGATGGTAGGCAATACACACTTAACTAAAACACAACTAATAAAACCACAAAACTTGTTAAAAACATTCCAAACCTCTCCAATGACATCCCCTCTTACTGATCCCCAAAACAAGGATGTTTCGATCTGCCAAATCAAAGAGGAAGGTTTTTAATATACTGTATTTATATTTTTATTTATTAGATTTGTATGCCGCCCCTCTCCGAAGACTCGGAGCGGCTCACAACAAGGCACAACAATGCTTTGTGAAAGCGGAGAAAATTCTCCCTTACCCGAAGCTCTAAGGCAGTGTTTCCCAACCTTGGCAACTTGAAGATATTTGGACTTCAACTCCCAGAATTCCCCAGCCAGCGAATGCTGGCTGGGGAATTCTGGGAGTTGAAGTCCAGATATCTTCAAGTTGCCAAGGTTGGGAAACACTGCTCTAAGGGATGACTGTTCCACAGGCATGGGGCCAGATCTTGGAATTAAACCCCACCCTCCTTAACCAGGTTTACTGTTGGCCACTATTTGAGCCCCAAATTTATGAATCCTTCAACTGCTTTTAGGCAGGTCTTGATTAGTGTCTTTGCACCACAACACCTGCAGCCAATATATCACCAACCCAACAGTTACGGGCAGAGTCCTAACAGCTTTTACGCATTATGCCCTTGGTCTTATTGGGATTTTATTGTACTCCATTCAGCTGAAAACCAGATTACAGCATTTAAGCAAACGGATCAATAAATAAAGCAATACAAACACCCGAGACTTTCTGGCACCACGCGGAGTGGTTGTTTAAAAGCCTGGTGCCTAAAGCACAAGCCGTTTAGCTCTTGAAAATGGAACAATGAAATCAGATGAAATCTTTCATCATTGAATGCTATTCCCGAATTCTGCTTCTCTTCTGAAAATGGTGAAGCAGGAGAAGAGAAGGGAGGGAGGGAGGGAAGGAAGGAAGGAGGGAGGGAGAGAGGGAGGGAGAAAGGAAGAAGGAAAGGCAGGCAGGCAGGAAGGAAGGAAGGAGGGATGGAGGGAAGAAAAGAAGGAAGGAAGGAGGGAAGGAAGGAAGGAAAGAGGGAAGAAGGAAAGAAAAGAAGGAAGGAAGGAGGGAGGGAAGGAAGGAAGGAAGGAGAAAAGGAAGGAAGGGAGGGAGGGAAGGAAAGAAGGAAGGAAGGAAGAAGGGAAGAAGGAAGGAAGGAGAAAAGGAAGGAAGGATGGAGGGAAGGAAAAAAGGAAGAAAGGAGGAAAGGAAGGAAGGAAGGAGGAAAGGAAGGAAGAAGGAAAGGAAAGAAGGAAGGAACAAAGGAGGGAGGAGGAAAGGAAGGAAGGAAGGAAGAAGGAAAGGAAGGAAGGAAGGAAGGAAGGAAGCAAGGAAGGTTTTGTCAGATACATTTCTACACAATACTTGGGATATGTGCTTTTGTGTTTTAAAAAGTGTTTTATTTGCACTGCTTTAGAAACTAGAGGCGTAGCAGAGGGATTTAAAAAGAGTAAAGAGGTGAACTGCAATCCCATTATCAAAGGCTCATCTATCTATCTATCTATCTATCTATCTATCTATCTATCTATCTATCTATCTATCTATCTATCTATCTACCTACCTACCTACCTACCTAATCTACCTATCTACCTATCTACCTATCTATCCATCCACATGTGTGTGTGTATGTATACTGTATAAATATATACATATACATGTACATATACCTTCCCTTACAGAATTAACTGGTGCAGTAAACATACCAGTGTCTCTTTGGGATTAAATCTGAGCCCCTGCATTTAGTTAAGCAAGTCAATTGGCCCCTTTTAGTGTATCCATGAACACTTAACTACTCTCCAAGATGAGAGAAATGTGGAGTCATGAAATTAACCCAGGCCTCCTTGTTTGCAGGTACATAGCCCGGAACATAGAGCAGTTGCGCCGAATGGGCATCACTCACATCGTGAATGCTGCCGCGGGGAGATTCCACATTGATACGGGAGCCAAGTTCTACCGAGACCTGCCGGTTGATTACTATGGGGTGGAAGCCGATGATGATCCAAAGTTTGATCTCAGCATTTACTTCTACCCAACTGCTAGATACATCAGGGCAGCGCTGAACTCACCCAGAGGTAAACAGAGTGGAGAGAGTGCGTCTTCTTGGGTATCCCGGTAACCATTTTCCATCCAACATCTAGCTCAGAAAGGGGTATTCAGCTGGTTTGCATCGGTTCGCTGAACTGGTAAATACCTCCTCTGGGTGGCCCTGCCCCTGCACTCCTGGTTTATTTATTTATTTATTGTTAGAGTTGAAAGGGACCATGAAGGCCACCGAGTTCAACCCCCTGCCCAAGCAGGAACCCTATAGCACACCAGTCAAGTGGCAGTTCAATCTTCTCTTAAAAATGTCCAGAGTGTTGGAGTTCACAATGTCCGCTGGTAGGTTGTTCCATTGGTTGATCGCTCTGACCGTCAGGAAGTTCCTCCTTATCTCCATGTTGAATCTCTCCTTGGTCAGCTTCCAGCCCTTGTTCCTCGTCCAGCCCTCTGGTGCCCTGAAGAATAAAGTGATCCCCTCCTCTCTGTGACATCCCCTCGTATACTTGTAGACTGCTATCATGTCAACTCTGGCCCTCCTTTTCTCTAGGCTATCCATGCCCAGTTCCCTCAGTCTCTCTTCGTAAGTCTTGGTTTCCAGTCCCTTAATCATCTTGGTTGCTCTTTTTTGCACCTTCTCCAGAGTTTCAATGTCTCTTTTGAAGTGTGGTGACCAGAACTGAATACAGTACTCCAGGTGTGGTTGGACCAGGGCGTAGTAGAGTGGTATTAAGACTTCCCTGGCCTTGGAGTGTATTCCCCTGTTGATGCAGCTTAGGATTGTGTTGGCTTTTTTAGCTGCTGCTGCACATTGTTGGCTCACGTTTAGTTGATTGTCCACCAAGACTCCGAGGTCTCTTTAGCAGTCGCTACTGCTAAGAGGGGTTTCTCCCAGGTTGTATGTGTGTCCAGGGTTTTTTCTGCCTAGGTGAAGGACTTTGCTCTTGTCAATGTTAAACATCATTTTGTTGGTGTGGGCCCACTGTGTTAGTCTGTCTAGGTCTTTCTGGGTTGTCCAATTGCCAGTTGCCCCACCCACCCACTCACCACTAGCCCAGTCTCTTGCCCAGCCCACCCACTTGCCGCTCCCCCCACCCATCACTGTCCTATACATATTGCCTGCACCAGCCCAGCTAATTGCCTTGCCAGTCACCTCCGTCCCTTGCCCGCTCTGCTCAGCTCACCAAAAGTAATCTTGCCACCCGTTTACCCCTAACCTCGGGTCACGGGCCGAGGCCCAGGAGCACACAATTCCATGAGGCCCCAGAGGCTCCACTTGCTCACCACCCACCTTGGCTAGGTCGGGGAACACTCCATTCCCTGGCTCTGGCCTTGTCCTGGAGCCACCACCTGCTCATCAACCACCTTGCAATGAGTGACATTGAGTTGGCCACGCCCAGCCAGTCACATGACCACATAGCAACGCCTGCCACTCAGGTCACTGGGCAGATCCTATTAGTGGTCCACGGATTTTAAAATTATGAATGTAGTGGTCCTTGAGGTCTGAAAGGTTAGTGGCCCCTAACCTATATCACATTTATTTATTTATTTATTTATTTATTTATTTATTTATTTATTTATTTATTTATTTATTTATTTATTTATGCATGCATTCAAGTATGTATTGGTAGCATACAAAGATATAACAATGTTTATATACTGTACATGACAATAGTGTGTGAGAGAGACATTAGGATGGGATGGAAGGCACTCTGGTACAGTTATGCACACCCCTAACTGACCACTTAGGAATCGGGAGAGGTCAACAGTGGATAGTCTAAGGGTAAAGATTTGGGGGTTAGGTGATGATACTACAGAGTCAGGCAGTGAGTTCCACGCATCAGCTACTCGGTGACTAAAGTCGTATTTCCTGCAGTCGAATTTGGATCATCTGCTACCACATCCTTCCTGTCAACGACTACTTCAGCTTCAACCACAACAACACACGAGCACACATCAGATACAAACTCGAAGTAAATTGCATCAATCTTGATTGCAGGAAATGCAACTTTGGTAACCGAGTAGTTGATGCACGGAACCCACTGCCTGACTCTTTAGTATCATCACCAACCCCCGAAAACTTTACCCTTAGGCTGTCCACTGTTGACCTCTCCCGATTCCTAAGAGGTCAGTAAGGGGCGTGCATAAGTGCACCAGCGTGCCTTCCGTCCCCTGTCTGAATGTATCTCTCTTACTAGTATCATGTATATAAACATTGTTATATCTTTGTATACCACCAATACGTACTTGACACAAAGAAATAAATAAAATAAATGAAAAATGCCTGAGGGGTCTGGGATAGCATCATCCTCAGCCCCTGGCCTCTCCAAACATGCCATGGGAGATGTGCCATCTTGTTAGACCCTCCTGGTTGTTCTTCCTTCTCCTGCTCCTCCTACTCCTCCTCTTCCTCCAAACTGAGTTGCAATGGGACCAGGCAGGAGTGGGCAGCAGGCAGGACGGGGTAGAATGCAGTTCCACTGGCGGAAATGAAGATCCATGCGCAACTCCAGCTGATTGGCGGCTGTCACTTCCTGCATTACTGGTCTCGGCTTGACTCTCCTTTTCCCCGCTGCTGCTGCTGCTGCTGTGTCTGCGCTCCTTGCTTTTTTCCTCTTTCCTCCTTCCTGGCCTCGGATGAGCTTCCCTCTCTCCTGTCCGGCTCCCCTCCAGCCTCCTGTGGCCACCTTCTGCCTGAGGTGCAAGCAGAAGGCATGGGTGGAAGCGGCGCTGGCAGCATTTATGCTTCTGGCAGCACCCGTTCGCCTAGCTACCCAGCTTGAGATGGGGGGGAAAGCGACCCAGGAAGGAGAGCGCAGGAAACGCAGAGCAAATTGTCACCACAGCGAGCAACACTGGTGAGGTTGTAAGTCGTTCAAGCCACTCCCACCTGATCACATGGCCGGCAATCCACTCCTGCCCAGTCACATGACCATTAAGCCACTCCCACAAAATAAGCCACCCCCACAGTGTGGCAGTAAATATTTTGGCTGCCCATTACTGAGACCAGGACACTGATTTCTGTTCAAACAGATGCAATGCGTACAACATACAGCCTCGCTGGGTTCACAACATACACCGATACTTACTGCAACACCAGCGGTACTAAAAGGGCCCGGAAGAGTTAAAAATAAGTGCAGTTTTACAATTAATAGCCTTGGAGTCGCAGGTTCAATATTTTGCTATGGTTCTTTGTTTGATTTAATTTATTGCCTGGAAGCACAGGAAAAAGCTCAAATATTAAAAATTAATTATCTGCTTAGCCACGAGCTTCTATCATTGTTCCTGCACGTCCAACGTAGCTTTTAAAAACATAAATTTCTTGTCTATCAATCATTTCTGTCTCCAGGAGAACTCTGAAGGCAGCAATTCGTTTTCCAGGAACTTGGCGTTGAATAATTCAGTTTTTGTTGGCCTTGTTTACTCTTGTAAAGAGGTTTCTTTGCTGTATTGTTTATTACCTTAGCTCTGAGTCCGGCCCCAGTCCTAGGCAGGCAGCTGACCTCAAAGCCAATTCTTCCAGGAATAATAATTATCTGTTCACCAACAACGTAGACACACAGCTGCTGGTTCTTTAAGCTGCCGTTGGCCTTCACACGCTTTGAATTATTCCCAAGTACAGTGTTCCCTCGATTTTCGCGGGGGATGCGTTCCGAGACCGCCCGCGAAAGTCGAATTTCCGCGAAGTAGAGATGCGGAAGTAAATACACTATTTTTGGCTATGAACAGTATCACAAGCCTTAACAGTTTAAACCCCTAAATTGCAATTTCCCATTCCCTTAGAAACCATTTAGGTTATTACTCACCATGTTTATTTATTAAAGTTTATTAAAAAAATATTTATTAAAGGCAGATGAAAGTTTGCCAATGACACATGATGTCACCGGGCAGGAAAAACCGTGGTATAGGGGAAAAACCCGCGAAGTATTTTTTAATTAATATTTTTGAAAAACTGTGGTATAGACTTTTCGCGAAGTTCAAACCCGCAAAAATCGAGGGAACACTATACCTTGAATGTTGCAAGTATCATCATAATATAGATGAAGGACTTTTGCATTTAACAGGTAGAAATTTGTCAACGTGCAGATTTTCTAACTGTCGTTCAAGGAGCCTATAATCCCTAGGACCACAAAGGCTGGTTTCTGCCACAATCTTTCGATTTCAATTTTTTAACGACTGCCTTGATTAGCAGCGGAAATTTTCAGATCTTGATACGTTGGGTTCTTCTCTGACTCTTTGCCTTCTATTCTGCTATCCTCAGGTTTGTTGTCTTTTGTTAATTACAAAGTCGTGTCTGACCTATAGAAAAGGATTTAGGGGTAGTGATTTCTGACAGTCTCAAAATGGGTGAACAGTGCAGTCAGGCGGGAGGGAAAGCAAGTAGGATGCTTGGCTGCATAGCTAGAGGTATAACAAGCAGGAAGAGGGAGATTATGATCCCGCTATATAGAGTGCTGGTGAGGCCACATTTGGAATCCTGTGTTCAGTTCTGGAGACCTCGCCTACAAAAAGATATGGACAAAATTGAACGGGTCCAAAGACGGGCTACAAGAATGGTGGAAGGTCTTAAGCATAAAATGTATCAGGAAAGACTTCATGAACTCAATCTGTATAGTCTGGAGGACAGAAGGAAAAGGGGGGACATGATCGAAACATTTAAAGGGTTAAATAAGGTTCAGGAGGGAAGTGTTTTTAATAGGAAAGTGAACACAAGAACAAGGGGACACAATCTGAAGTTAGTTGGGGGAAAGATCAAAAGCAACGTGAGAAAATATTATTTCACTGAAAGAGTAGTAGATCCTTGGAACAAACTTCCAGCAGGCGTGGTGAGTAAATCCACAGTAACTGAAATTAAACATGCCTGGGATAAACATAGATCCATTGTAAGATAAAATACAGGAAATAGTGTAAGGGCAGACTAGATGGACCATGAGGTCTTTTTCTGCCATCAGTCTTCTATGTTTCTAAGGATTCTTGCGTTGCCTCTTTCTATGATTATGTATCATAATATTATGATTTTCTTATTTGCAGGGAAAGTGTTGGTTCACTGTGCGATGGGGATAAGCCGCTCGGCAACCCTGGTGCTGGCTTTCTTGATGATCTACGAAAACAAGAACCTGGTGGAGGCCTTAAAGACTGTGCGAGAACATAGAGGGGTCTGCCCAAACACGGGCTTCCTCGGCCAACTTCGGGAGCTCGACCTCCGGTTAATGAGTGTAAAAGGGAAAGCCACGGGGATGCCTTGAAACTTTATGTTATAAAATACTTGGAGGAACAATTTTATCCCCTAAGAAATACCTAAACATCTAAACGTCGTGCTGTGATGTTTGCAGGCATTGTCATGAAGTCTGTCTTGTTGGCATCTCGTCCGAGATTAAAGGTGTGCTGGAAACTTGGTATCTGTTCCATGTTTGATAATGGATTCCCAGGAACCTATTGCTGAAAGGAGTCATTGGAAATGCTGAATCTAACTTCCCATTGTCTGGAGTTTTATTGTGAGCTCTGTCCATTCAATGCTTGGAGGCCTCAGCCTCTCCTCTCTTGGTCCAGAACCAGCATGGCCCAGCGCAGATTTCAGATCTGTAGCCATCAGCACCTTTCTTTCTTTCTTTCTTTCTTTCTTTCTTTCTTTCTTTCTTTCTTTCTTTCTTTCTTTCTTTCTTTCATCCAATACATAATACACATTGAAGAGAATAGATATGTAATAATATAAGTAAAGAAAAGAATAGAAGAAAAGATATAAAAGTATAGGTGAACATATTTGAAAGGAAGAAAAGATAAATGAGATAAGGAGAGACAATTGGACAGGGGACGGAAGGCACACTGGTGCACTTATGCACGCCCCTTACTGACCTCTAAGGAACCTGGAGAGGTCAATCGTGGATAGTCTAAGGGAAACATGTTTGGGGTTAGGGGTTGACACTACTGAGTCCGGTAATGAGTTCCACGCTTCGACAACTCGGTTGCTGAAGTCAGATTTTTTACAGTCAAGTTTGGAGCGGTTAATATTAAGTTTAAATCTGTTGCGTGCTCTTGTGTTGTTGCGGTTGAAGCTGAAGTGGTCATTGACAGGTAGAACGTTGCAGCATATGATCTTGTGGGCAATACTTAGATTGTGTTTTAGGCGATGTAATTCTAAGCTTTCTAGACCTAGGATTGATAGTCTGCTTTCGTAGGGTCTGCTGTTTCGAGTGGAGGAGTGAAGGGCTCTTCTGGTGAAGTATCTTTGGACATTTTCAAGGGTGTGGATGTCCGAGATGTGGTATGGGTTCCAGACAGATGAACTGTATTCAAGGATGGGTCTGGCAAAAGTTTTGTAGGCTCTGGTGAGTAGTGTGAGATGGCCTGAGCAGAAGCTACGTAGGATCAGGTTAAGAACTCTAGAAGCCTTTTTGGCGATATTGTTGCAGTGGGCTTTGGCACTTAGATCAGGGGTCGACAAAGTTGTTCAGAATCTAGGAGCCAGCCAAAAAATTTAGGAGCCAGAATTTTTTTTAAGCAAACTTGGTTTTTTGCCGAGTCTCCACCTGACATCGCTTTCACCTCCTCCCCCCCGGCGCAGGCCTGGCTCCGCCGAGCCGGCTCTGCTGTACTCCCGTCGGGATCCGAGGGGAGACCGTTAGTCAGAAACCGAAACAGAGAAGAAGGAAAGGGAGACCGGGCCGGGGACGCGGGTGAGGGGGGGAGGGGGGAGGAGGGGTTACTGGTCGGAAGTCACCGCGCACGCGGCCGGAGGAGGAATGAACAAAACCTCACGCCGGGAGGGGAGGGGCTTCCGCTTCTCTCCGAAGGCGGGTGAGCGGCCAAGATCGGAGCGTCTGTGTGCGGTGGGGGGGAGTGAAGGGGTTCGAGTAGGAGGCGGAATGGAGGCAAGGGGGGGAGGGAGAGACGCACGCAAGCGCAGGGGACGCTGGGAAAGCAGCTCGCTCCGAGGTTGATGGGCGGAGCTACGGAAGCCAAGATGTACCATTTCTGGGCGTAAACACAAGGCGGGAAAAATATACTGTATACACATACAGCAGTGTTTCCCAACCTTTTTGGAGCCGCGGCACATTTTTCATATTTTCAAAATCCTGGGGAACATGGGGGGGGGCGCTAAAAAAAGTTTGGACAAAAAAAATCTCTCTTCCTCCCTTTCGCTCTATTTCTCTCTCCCTCCCTCTTTCTCTCTCTTCCTTCCTTTCTCTCTCCATCCCTCTTTCTTTCTCTCTTCCTTCCTTCCTCTCTTTCTGTCTCCTCCTTCCTCTCTCATCTCTTTCCTTCCTCTCCCTCCCTTTCTCTCTTTCCTTTCTCTCCCTTTCTGTCTATCCTTTCTATCTCTCACCCCTTCTCCCTCTTTCATTCCCTTTCTCTCCCTCCCTTTCTCTCTCATTCCTTTCTCTCCCTCTTTCCTTCCTATCTCTCTTTCTTTTTCTCCCTCCTTCATATCTTCTTTCTCTCCCCCTTCCTCCCTCTTTCCTTTCTCCCCCTCCCTTTCTCTTCCTTTTTCTCTATCCTTTCTACTTCTTACTCTTTCTTTCTCTCCCTCCTTCATTCAATTTTCTCTCCCTCCCTTTCTCTCCCTTTCTCTCTCTTTCCTTTCTCTCCCTCCCTTTCTCTTCCTTTTTCTCTATCCTTTCTACTTCTTACTCTTTCTTTCTCTCCCTCCTTCATTCAATTTTCTCTCCCCCCCTTCCTCCCTCTTTCCTTTCTCTCCCTCCCTTTCTCTTCCTTTTTCTCTATCCTTTCTACTTCTTACTCTTTCTTTCTCTCCCTCCTTCATTCAATTTTCTCTCCCGCCTCCCTCCCTCTTTCCTTTCTCCCCCTCTTTCTCTTCCTTTATCTCTATCCTTTCTACTTCTTACTCTTTCTTTCTCTCCCTCCTGCATTCAATTTTCTCTCCCCCCCTTCCTCCCTCTTTCCTTTCTCCCCCTCCCTTTCTCTTCCTTTTTCTCTATCCTTTCTGCTTCTTACTCTTTCTTTCTCTCCCTCCTTCATTCAATTTTCTCTCCCTCCCTTACTCTCTCTTTCCTTTCTCTCCCTCCCTTGTTCTCCCCTGGGGCTGCCTGTGCCTGCCCTGCACCACCCAACACGGACGGACAGCCCCCGGTCGTCGGTTCGTCGCCCCCCACCCCCCCACGGAGGGAGATCAGGCTGGCGAGGGCGGTAGAACTACGTCACCAGCCACTGGAGGGAGATCGGGCTGGCGGGGGCGGCGAATCCACCTCCCCAGCCGCGCGGAGGGAAATCCGGTAGGCGGGCGGGTGGCCGCGGCTCCCTGCGCGCCCCTGGAAAAGCGTACAGGGAACGGTGCCCGGGGCCGCTTTAGCCGCCCCCCGCTCCCCCCGCCATCTCCCCGTGACTGCCTGTGCCGCTGCAGCCGCGGCCCCCCCCCCCCGCTCCCACCGCCAGTGCCCTCCCGCCGGGCCCCAAAGGACACTTGCCGATGACGACAGGGAACCTTCAGCTGGGCGGGCGCTGCCGTGCCGGTGCCTCCGACCTCCCGGTTCCTGCTCGATGCCGCGGTTTCTGGCGCTCTCCTGCTGGACCCCAAAGAAGGAAGGCGGGAAAAAGGCGCGAAGAATGGAGCTCTCCTTCCTGCCTGCCTTCTTTGGGACCCAGCAGGAGAGCGCCAGAAACCGCGGCATCGGGCAGGAGCGGAGAGGTCAGAGGCACCGCAGCGCCCTGCCCAGGCGGCACACCGGTTGGGAAACGCTGACATACAGTACAGCAGGCAACATTTTCTAGGCGCCAGACAACATTTTCTAGGCGCCACTGGCGACCAGGCGCCTGGGTTTGTCGAACCTTGACTTAGATCATTTGATATTAGTATTCCAAGGTCTTTTACTGAGTGGGGGTTGGCTGTTCCACCTTCGGGCTGAGCTCTTCCTTTGCCTCTTGAGTTCTGCAACTTAAAGTAAATAACAACTTCTGCTCTGGTGTCTCCTCGGATGGCTCTTTGCCTTCCTGATTTATGCCCCCACTTTCCTTCTGCAGACAAAACCTCCCCAGCCAAGCCAAAAGCATAAATAATTCAACGCCAACATTTAAATGCACCCTGAATCAAGCTTCCCCTAACCTGCTCCGGTCCAGATGTGCTCTTTCCAGCACAGGAGAAAGGGAGGCAGGGATTTTTCATCCTCTTAAGACCACATGGCTCCACACACAAACACACAAGCAGAGAGGCAGCGAACCCAACATCTCCTCCTTTGTTTAGTACAGCTGATGAAATTTGTCTTTAGTTTTGATCTCTACGTGTCCATAACAAAAGTTACCTCTATGCTAATTAGTTTTAAATTTTTAACTGATCAGCGTCTAGCTCTGAATTTCTAACCTTGTTGGGCTTACTTGAGGATAATAATTTCCCTAAATGTGATGCTGAGAGAAAGGGCAATCTGTACAACAGGTATTATATTCCATTCTTGGATATTGGGAGGGAAGGAAGGAGAGAGAGAGAGAGAGAGAGAAAGAAAGGAAGGAAAGGAAGGAAGGAAGGGAAGGAAAGAAATGAGGAAAGAAAGAAAGGAAGAAAGAAAGAAAGAAAGAAGGGAAAGAAGGGAGGGAGGGAGGAATGAAGCAATCAAGCAAGGGAAGGAAGAAAGAAAGAAAGAAAGAAAGGAGGAAGGGAAAGAAGGAAGGAAGCGTGGAAAGAAGCAATCAAGCAAGGAAAGGAAGGAAGGAAGGAAGGAGGGAGGAAGGGAAAGGAGGGAGGGAGGGAGGAAAGAAGCAATCAAGCAAGGAAAGGAAGGAAGGAAAGAAGGAAGGAAAAAAGAAAGAAAGAAAGAAAGAAAGGAGGAAGGGAAAGAAGGGAGGAAGGGAGGAAAGAAGCAATCAAGCAAGGAAAGGAAGGAAGGAAGAAAGAAAGAAAGAAAGGAGGAAAGGAAAGAAGGGAGGGAGGAAAGAAGCAATCAAGCAAAGAAAGGAAGGAAGGAAGAAAAAAAGAAAAGAAAGAAAGAAAGGAGGAAGGGAAAGAAGGGAGGAAGGGAGGAAAGAAGCAATCAAGCAAGGAAAGGAATGAAGGAAGGATGGAAGAAAGAAAGAAAGAAAGGAGGAAAGGAAAGAAGGGCGGGAGGGAGGAAAGAAGCAATCAAGCAAAGAAAGGAAGGAAGGAAGAAAAAAGGAAAGGAAGAAAGAAAGGAGGAAAGGAAAGAAGGGAGGGAGGAAAGAAGCAATCAAGCAAAGAAAGGAAGGAAGGAAGAAAAAAGGAAAGGAAGAAAGAAAGGAGGAAGGGAAAGAAGGGAGGGAGGGAGGAAAGAAGCAATCAAGCAAGGAAAGGAAGGAAGGAAGGAAGAAAGAAAGGAGGAAAGGAAGAAAGGAAGGAGGAAAGGAAAGAAGGGAGGGAGGAAAGGAAGAAAGAAAGTAGGAAAGGAAAGAAGGGAGGGAGGAAAGAAGCAATCAAGCAAGGAAAGGAAGGAAGGAAGGAAGAAAGAAAGGAAGGAAGAAAGAAGCAATCAAGCAAGGAAAGGAAGGAAGGAAGGAAGGAAGGGAGAAAGAAAGAAAGAAAGAAAGAAAGAAAGAAAGCCTTTGAACTGGACATCAGAATACTACCTTACAGTTTAGCCTGATAGTCATTACATATATTTTTAGCATGCGTGTAGTCCCTGACTTATAAACATTCATTTAGTGACTGTTTGAATGGCATTGAAGGAAGTGACTTGTGACTGGTCCTACATCCCTATAGCCATCGAAGCATCCCTACAAGCCACTACTTAATTGGAGAGATGCGATATGAATTGACAGTCTGAATTGTTCCAAAAGTTGGAGAAGGCAGCCCAGCTTGCAAGCCAAAACGGCAGGACGCATGATGTGATCCTTCAAACTCCATTTCTCTCCCAGTAATTAAGCCGGTAATTGGTGCACAGACCTTGATTGTGCTATAATCACAGCCAAAGCTGGAGGGCATCACTTAATATTCACACCACAACCAGCAAGTGACTTGCAAAAAAAAAAGCAAAATTTATACTGCAGACCTCAGAAATCACACAGGCAGCTCCCACTTCGTTAGGCAAGCGGCCCAAATTAATTTTGTACCCATTAAGAAATTGTGTCTGCAGTCAAGAAAAAACTAAAGTAGAATAGCAGATAACCGGAAGAGCCCTTCACTCCTCCACTCGAAACAGAAGACCCTACGAGACTAGACTTTCAATCCTGGGCCTAGAAAGTTTAGAACTAATACGCCTTAAACAAGATCTAAGTATTGCCCACAGGATCATATGCTGCAACGTCCTGCCTGTTGGCGACTACTTCAGCTTCAACCACAACAACACAAGAGCACACAACAGATTTAAACTTAATATTAACCGCTCCAAACTTGACTGTAAAAAATATGACTTCAGTAACCAAGTTGTCGAAGTGTGGAACTCATTACCGGACTCCATAGTGTCATCCCCAAACCCCCAACACTTTACCCTTGGATTATCTACGGTTGACCTATCCAGATTCCTAAGAGGTCAGTAAGGGGCGAGTACAAGTGCACTAGAGTGCCTTCCGTCCCCTGTCCTATTGCTCTCCTATACCTTTCTTCCATTCCTATATCTCTTCTTCTATTCTTTCATTGATATCTTCTATTACTATACCTCTTTTTCTATTCTTTCTTAGATATATTTTACTATGAGTATCTCTATAACCTTCATAATGTATTTTACTATGTGTATATAGATATATACCCACTAAAACCCTCATTGTGTATTGGACAAAATAAATGAATGAATGAATGAATGAATGAATGAATGAATGAATAAATAAATAAATAAATAAATAACTCACATACTGGGCCCAGAGGTGGGCTGCTAACGTGGAACGGTGATGTGTGCTCGCCCCCGTGGCTCTGAGTGCTAGCGGAGTCCAGTGCAATTATGCTACTGCACCTGGGCAGGTAGCGAAGTCATGCATGGAGAAGCAGGTTGGCCACGGGTGCACCTGTGTCTCTGCGCACGATTTCGCTACCTGTCCAGGTGCAGCAGCACAATTGCGCTGGACTCCGCTAGCACTCAGAGCCGCGGGGGTGAGCACACGTCACCGTTTCAACTTAGCAGCCCACCTCTGACTGGGCCGACTAACATTTCTATGAAGACTTACACGCTTCTGGGTAAAGTCAATGTGACTTTGCACCAGTGGTGGGTTGTAAATAATTTTGCCACTGGTTTGCAAGCATGCATATCTATCTATCTATCTATCTATCTATCTATCTATCTATCTATCTATCTATCTATCTATCTATCTATCATCTAATCTATCTATCTATCTATTTATTTATCTATGTATCCATCTATCTATCTATCTATCTATCTATCTTTCTATCTATCTATCCATCTATCTAATCTATCTATCTATCATCTAATTTATCTATCTATCTATCTATCTATCTATCTATCTATCTATCTATCTATCATCTAATCTATCTATCTATCATTTAATCTATCTATCTATCTATTTATCTATCTAATCTATCTATCTATTTATCTATCTATCTATCTATCATCTAATTTATCTATCTATCTATCTATCTATCTATCATCTAATCTATCTATCTATCTATCTATCTATCAATCATCTAATCTATCTATCTATCTATCTATCATCTAATATATCTATCTATTTATTTATCTATCTATCTATCTATCTATCATCTAATCTATCTATCTATCATCTAATCTATCTATCTATCTATTTATCTATCTAATCTATCTATCTATCTATCATCTAATTTATCTATCTATCTATCTATCTATCTATCATCTAATCTATCTATCTATCTATCTATCTATCAATCATCTAATCTATCTATCTATCTATCTATCATCTAATATATCTATCTATCTATCTATCTATCAACCTATCTATCTATCTATCTATCTATCTATCAACCTATCAACCTATCTATCTATCCATTCATTCACTCATTCACTCATTCATTCGATTTTTATGCCGCTCTTCTCCTTAGACTCAGGGCAGCTTACAACATGTTAGCAACAGCACTTTTTAACAGAGCCAGCCTATTGCCCCCACAATCCGGGTCCTCATTTTACCCACCTCGGAAGGATGGAAGGCTGAGTCAACCTTGAGCCGGTGACGAGATTTGAACCGTTGACCTACAGATCTACAGTCAGCTTCAGTGGCCTGCAGTACAGCACTCTACCTGCTGCACCACCCCGGCTCTTTCTATGTGGGTGCAACACTTCTGCCCATGTGCAGAAACATCTCAAGTGGGTGGGCAGAGCATCCTGCTGCTGGCACTACTGGTTCTAAGAACCGGTCCAAACCAGGAGCAACCTACCACTGCTTTGCACCCAGGGGTGGGCTACTGCCTGGATTGAGGGGGGGAAACGCAGTGGGGTAGCAAAAATAAAGCTTCACCCCAAAGCACCCAATTTGCACTGAAAGATGTTGAAAATGTAGAGCGTCCTGTATAACCCACGTCCACAGTTGTTCTGTCGGGCTCTCTGGTAGAATCCTCCCACAAATTCACAGGTACAAATTTCAGACACACACACGTTTGAAAATTCAAAACAATGTTCTTTATAATGAAAATTCACTTAACCTAAGCCCTCTTTTGGTATAGCAAAGAGCACTCGTCTCCAAACAAACTGGTAATTTGTACAAGTCCCTTATCAGTTCTGTGATACTTAGCTTGCAGCTGTGAGGCAATTCACAGTCCTTCTTCTTTCACAAAGTGAAACACACTTTGCTCTGCTTTAGTTTCAAAGCGGGGAAAAATCAGCACACAAAAGGTCAAAGTCAGTAAAGCAGTCACGAAACACAACGATCAGATAATCCTCCACAATGGCCAAACCCACAGGCTGCTCTTTATAGCAGCCTCACTAATGACCACAGCCCCACCCAACCACAGGTGGCCTCATTTTCTTTGATAATAATCTCTCAATTGTTGTTGCCTATGCATCGCTCTCTGCATGCGTGGCTGTATCATTAACTCTTGTTCTGAATCCAAGGAGGAGCTAGATAATTGATCTCCTTCTGAGCTGTCTGCCCCACTCTCCTCCACCCTGTCACTCATGTCTTCTTGGTCAGAGGAGCCTTCATCATCAGATTCCACCGGGGGCAAAACAGGCCTGCAGCATGTGGATGTCTCCCCCACATCCACAGTCCTTGGGGCAGGAGCAGGGCCAGAGCTAACCTCAACAATAATGTGGTAGTAAACCCTTTGGTAGCCCTTCACCGTTTGCACCCCACTAAGCCGCCTAGATTTTTGCAATAACTTTTCTGAGAGGCTCAGAATGCCTTTGCAACAGGAGCTGACTTAAATAGTCTTCTCCAACTGCCCCGCCAGGCCTGGAGAAAACCAGCTGTGTTAAATCACTCCGATAATCATCAGGTAATGAATGCGTCGTTGCAAATTGGCTGGCAATTTTATCCAGCGCAGTGTTGCTTGTTGCCTACTAATTGCAATGGCACAACTTCCCAGCTGTTAGAAAAGCCGGCTTGTGTGCCTTTACAGGCAAACCAAAAGTGTCAAACCTGGTTGGTGAAACATCTTCTCGGCTAGCCGCCCTGTTTAGAGTGACCCGCTCCCTCCTGAATAAGGAGGCAGCGATGGAGCCTTTACAGAAGAGAGGTGAGGAATTTGTACAGTTTCTTGTAGATAAAGTCGCTCAGATTCAGAATGACCTGGATTCCAATTGGGCAATGCCTCTGGGACCGCCTTCTGCCGCACGAATCCCAGCAGCTCAAGGTATGCCATGTTACACCAACACTCCGCAGTCTGCATTGGTTGCCGATCAATTTCCGGTCACAATTCAAAGTGACCTATAAAGCCCTTCATGGCATCGCACCAGAATATCTCCGGGACCGCCTTCTGCCGCACGAATCCCAGCGACCGGTTAGGTCCCACAGAGTTGGCCTTCTCCGGGTCCCGTCGACTAAGCAATGTCGTTTGGCCGGTCCCAGGAGAAGAGCCTTCTCTGTGGCGGCCCCGACCCTCTAGAACCAGCTCCCCCCAGATATCAGAGTTGCCCCTACCCTCCTTGCCTTTCGCAAGCTCCTTAAAACCCACCTCTGTCGTCAGGCATGGGGGAATTGAAATTTTTCTTCCCCCTAGGCTTATAGAATTTATACATGGTATGCTTGTATGTATGTATGAGTGGTTTTTTAAATTGGGGGTTTTTGGATTGTTTTTAATATTAGATTTGTTTGCATTGTTTTTTTATATTGTTGTTAGCCGCCCCGAGTCTTCGGAGAGGGGCGGCATACAAATCTAATAAATAATAATAATAATAATAATAATAATAATAATAATAATAATAATAATAATAATAATAATAACAGCCTTCTCTGTGGTGGCCCTGGCCCTCTGGAATCAACTGCCCCTGGAGATTCGAATTGCCCCTACCCTTCCCGCCTTCCGCAAGATGTTGAAGACCTATCTATGTCACCAGGCATGGGAGCAATAACTATCCCTTCCCCCAGAACCACCTTTTTTTCTGACTGTAATATATGAGAATGGTGTGATTGTGCAGTATGATTGTTTTTAATATCTATGGGTTTTAAATCTCGTTTTTTAACTTTATTGGATTTATATTCTATGTATTATATTGTTGCATACAAATCTAATAAATCTTAAATCTTAATGCAGACGGAGGTGACCGGATCAGGTTTTAGCCTTGTTGTTTGGGATGAGTTTGACCTAGTAACTCCTGATGAAGTGGACAAAGCCATGGGAGCTATGAGTTCCCCCACCTGCTTACTGGATACATGCCCCTCCAGGCTGGTTTCGGCCAGCTGGGAGGTCACACACGGCTGGATCCAGGCATTGATTAATGCGTCTTTGAGTGAGGGGTCCTTTCCACAATCGCTGAAAGAAGCGGTTGTGCGACCCCTCCTCAAGAAACCATCTCTGGATGCAGCCAAGTTGAAGACTTTCAATCCTGGGCCTAGAAAGTTTAGAACGAAGACGCCTAAAACAAGACCTAAGTATTGCCCACAAGATCATATGCTGCAACGTCCTGCCTGTCGGCGACTACTTCAGCGTCAACCACAACAACACAAGAGCACACAACAGATTTAAACTTAATATTAACCGCTCCAAACTTGACTGTAAAAAATATGACTTCAGTAACCGAGTTGTCGAAGCGTGGAACTCATTACTGGACTCCATAGTGTCATCCCCAAACCCCCAACACTTTACCCTTAGATTATCTACAGTTGACCTATCCAGATTCCTAAGAGGTCAGTAAGGGGCGAGTACAAGTACACTAGAGTGCCTTCCGTCCCCTATCCTATTGCTCTCCTATATCTCCTATACCTTTCTTCTATTCCTATATCTCTTCTTCTATTCTTTCATTGATATGTTCTATTACTTTATCTTCTTTTCTATTCTTTCTTAGATATATTTTACTATGTGTATCTCCTCTATAACCTTCATCATGTATTTTACTATGTGTATATAGATATATACCCACTAAAACCCTCATTGTGTATTGGACAAAATAGTTAGATAGATAGTTAGATAGTTAGATAGATAGATAGATAGATAGATAGATAGATAGATAGATAGATAGATAGATAGATAGATCGATAGATAGATAGATAGATAGATCGATCGATAGATCGATAGATCGATAGATCGATAGATCGATAGATCGATAGATCGATAGATAGATAGATAGATAGATAGATAGATAGATAGATAGATAGATAGATAGATAAATAAATAAATAAGAACTTTAGACCAATCTCCAACCTGCCCTTCTTGGGTAAGGTTGTTGAGAAGGTGGTCTCGGAGATATTCTGGTCCGATGCCATGAAGGGCTTTAAAGGTCATAACCAACACTTTGAATTGTGACCGGAAATTGATCGGCAACCAATGCAGACTGCGGAGTGTTGGTGTGACATGGGCATACCTAGGGAAGCCCATGACTGCTCTCTCAGCTGCATTCTGCACAATCTGAAGTTTCCGAACACTTTTCAAAGGTAGCCCCATGCAGAGAGCATTACAGTAGTCGAACCTCGAGGTGATGAGGGCATGAGTGACTGTGAGTAGTGAGTCCCGGTCCAAATAGGGCCGCAACTGGTGCACCAGGCGAACCTGGGCAAGCGCCCCCCTCGCCACAGCTGAAAGATGGTTCTCTAATGTGAGCTGTGGATCGAGGAGGACGCCCAAGTTGTGGCCCCTCTCCGAGGGGTTCAATAATTCCCCCCCCCAGGGTGATGGACGGACAGGTGGGATTGTCCTTGGGAGGCAAGACCCACAGCCACTCCATCTTATCAGGGTTGAGTTTGAGTCTGTTGACACCCATCCAGGCCCCAACAGCCTCCAGACACCGGCACATCACTTCCACTGCTTCGTTGATTGGACATGGGGTGGAGATGTAAAGCTGGGTATCATCAGCGTACTGATGATACCTCACCCCATGCCCTTGGATGATCTCACCCAGTGGTCATATTGTCCCGGAAGCATTTAATAAACAACTGAACACAACTAAACTATCCACAACTTTAAGATGCTTTTTTAATGGATCAGAGACGAGGCGAGAGCAACGTACCGTATTTTGGGGGGAATATAAGACGCACCAAGCTTTTGGGGAGAAAAAACCTGCCTCTGCCTCCCAGCAATTTGCCTCCTTGCAACCAACAGCAAAACAGCCTGGTCAGCTTCAACATAGCCTGATTTTGCACAAGCAGCTGATCAAAGGTTCGAACGAGTTCACAGAATATCACCTATCAGGTGTTCCAGGCTGCGGGAATCGTTACTGGCTATTTCTGCCCTTGCCATTCATCACCTATTGCTGCCACCTATAGCTACCTTCACATGCCCCATTTTTGGTCTCTACGTATCCTGTTTTCTGCCCCTGTGTGCCCCATTTTCAGCCTCCGCGGATCACATTTTCGGCCCATTCCAGGCGGCAGGGGTTGCCGCCATCCGCCACCTTTCCTTGCCACCCGGAACAGGCCAAAATAAAGGATGGCTGAAATTGGGACAGGTGGAGGCAGCAATGAGCAGTGGTGATCCCTGTAGCCTGGAACGGCGGTATTCTAGAAGGCCGATCCAACCACAAGTCAGCTGCTTGTGCTAAATCAGCTTATGCCGAAACTAACCAGGCTGTTTGCTGCAAAGAAGCAAATTGCTGGGACACAGAAGCCGAAGGGTGGGAGCTGGTGAGTAGGCAGCTCTTTGGCAACATTTGGCAAATCCAGACAAGACGGAGTGGCTGTGGGTTTTGCCTCCCAAGGACAATTCAATCTGTCCATCCATTATCCTGGGGGGAGGGAATTATTGACCCCCTCAGAGAGGGTTCGCAACTTGGGCGTCCTCCTCGATCCATAGCTAACATTGGAACACCATCTTTCGGCTATGGCGAGGAGGGCGTTTGCCCAGGTTCGCCTGGTGCACCAGTTGCGGCCCTATTTGGACAGGGAGTCATTGCTCACAGCCGCTCATGCCCTCATCACCTCGAGGTTTGATAACTGCAACGCTCTCTACATGGGGCTACCTTTGAAAAGTGTTCGGAAACTTCAGATCGTGCAGAATGCGGCCGCAAGAGCCTTCGTGGGGCTTCCTAGATTCGCCAACATTTCTACAACACTCCGTGGCCTGCACTGGCTGCCGATCGGTTTCTGGTCACAATTCAAAGTGTTGGTAATGACCTTTAAAGCCCTTCATGGCATTGGACCAGAATACCTCTGGAACCGCCTTCTACCGCACGAATCCCAGAGGCCGATAAGGTCCCACAGATTTGGCCTTCTCCGGGTCCCGTAAACCAAACAATGTCATTTGGCGGGCCCCAGGGGAAGAGCCTTCTCTGTGGCAGCCCCGGCCCTCTGGAATCAACTCCCCCCGGAGATTAGAACGGCCCCCACCCTCCTTGTCTTTTGCAAGTTACTCAAGACCCACCTATATCGCCAGGCATGGGGGAATTAAGACACCTCCCCCAGGCTTTCTTATATTTTATGTTTGGTATGTATGTGCTGTATGGTTTTTAAATTGTTGGGGGGTTTTAATGTAATTTTATTATTAGATTTGTTCCATGGCTATAGTGTTTTTATTGTTGTTGTGAGCCGCCCCGAGTCTTCGGAGAGGGGCGGCATACAAATCTAATAAATTGAATTGAATTTGTCAAATGTTTTAAGACCACAGATATTTCCACCTTATACACCCCAAAATATGGTATTTAAAAACTGGTGTCTTTGTGTCGCAAAGAGAAACAAAGGCAGAGGAAAATTTTTGATGGGCTTCAGAAGCACCAGCTGTAAAGTCTGATTGACATGCGACACACCAGCGGGTCAAGCTTCTTCCTCAATGCTCATTGAGATTCCTGGGCGTCTTACATGGATTACGCATGGATTACTGAGATTCTGCCAGGGAAGTGCTTGGAATGCTCGGGAGAGCTGCTTAAATGCTTGCTAATTCTGAAGGGACAGCCATCCCCCGGAAAAAGCCTTCTTGGTCCAGAATTATTATTATTATTATTATTATTATTATTATTATTATTATTATTATTATTATTATTAATTAGATTTGTATGCCGCCCCTCTCCGCAGACTCGGGGCGGCTCACAACAGTGATAAAAACAATATATATTGACAAATCTAATAATTTAAAATCTAAAATAACAATTGTACATTTAAAAAATCTAAAAGCAAGGAACCCCAATATAAAAAACATACATACAGTCATATCATGCACTAAAACTACATAGGCAGGGGGAGATGTCTCGGTTCCCCCACACTTGATGAAAGAGGTGGGTTTTAAGGAGTTTACGAAAGGCAAGGAGGGTGGGGGCAGTTCTAATCTCTGGGGGGAGCTGATTCCAGAGGGTCGGAGCCGCCACAGAGAAGGCTCTTCCCCTGGGTCCCGCCAGACGACATTGTTTAGTCAACGGGACCCGGAGAAGACCAATTCTGTGGAACCTGACCGGTCGCTGGGATTCGTGCGGCAGAAGGCGGTCTCGCAGATATCCTGGTCCAGTGCCATGAAGGGCTTTATAGGTCATAACCAACACTTTAAATTGTGACCGGAAACTGATCGGCAACCAATACAGACTGCGGAGTGTTGGAGTAACATGGGCATATTTGGAAAAGCCCATGATTGCTCTCGCAGCTGCATTCTGCACGCATACCTGTGTTTTTTGTATAGGTGTTTGTGTGTACATTTGAGTCAGTGTTGATTTCTGGTGACCTGCAGTCTTGTTGGAAAGGCACCACCCACCCAAAAATGGGTTGCCCTTGGCCTCCTAATGCTGAGAGAAAGCAATTGGCCCAAGGTCATCCACAGTAGTGGGCAGCCAAAATTTTTACTGCCACGCTGTGGGTGTGGCTTATTTTATGGGTGTGGCTTAGTGGTCATGTGGCTGGGTAGGAGTGGCTTGCCGCCCATGTGACTAGATGGGAGTGGCTTGAAAGATCTTCATCGTTCAAGTGAACGGTTAAGTCCTGGACTTACAACGTTACCGGTGTCGCTCACTGGGGTGACAATTTGTGTTTCCCGTGCCCTCCTTCCTGGGTCACCCTCCTGCCTCAGGCTGGGTAGCTAGGCGAATGGGTGCTGCCAGAAGCATAAATGCTGCCAGGGTCGCTTCCACCCACGCCTTTTGCTTGTACCTCAGGCAGGAGGTGGCCGTGTGAGGCTGGAGGCGAGCCAGGCAGGAGACAAGGAAGCTCATCCAAGGCCAGGAAGGAGGAAAGAGGAAAAAAGCAAGGAGTGCAGATGCAGCAGCAGCAGCAAGGGAAAAAAGTAATCCAGGAAGTGACAACCGCCAATCAGCTGGAACTGCGCATACACCTTCATTTCCACCGGTGGAACTGCCTTCCACCCCGTCCTGCCTGCTGTCCAACCCTGGTCATCCATCTGGATTTGTCCCTCATAATCAGGGGTGGATTCCCATTTTTATTATTTATTTATTATTTATTAATCAGATCTGTATGCCGCCCCTCTCCGCAGAGTCGGGGCGGCTCACAGCAATAATAATACAATGTAAACAAATCTAATATTTAAGTTAATTTAAAACCCCAATTTAGAAACCAATCATACATACTAGCATACCATGCATAAATTTTATTAGCCTAGGGGGAGGGAAAGTATCAATTCCCCCATGCCTGACGACAGAGGTGGGTTTTAAGGAGCTTACGAAAGGCTAGGAGGGTGGGGGCAACTCTGATGTCTGGGGGGAATTGGTTCCAAAGGGTCGGTAGTACTGGTGCGTTGTGTGTGCAGCTTTGAGTGTCCCCCCGTGTGTTCTGCCGGCGTGGGCCAACCGCCCTTAATTACAGGTTAATTAGTCCAAGCAGACACGCACACACCATAGAAGGCAAATAAATGTTCTTTATCAACAGAAGAGAAGAAAAAACTCCCTTTTAAACTTCAAAGCGATTTCTTGTAGCAGCAAGGCACAGTTGAAATGCCATACAAGAACAAAGTCCAATTATTAACTCAGTAACTGTGAAATTGGGTCACAGCTACTGTTGTCCAAACAGTGATAAAAACTCACAATGAAGTATAATCTAAAGTCCAGGGATCCAAACACAGTCTTGAACGCAATCAGGAAACAACAATTCACCTTGACGAACTACGATCAGATAATCTTCCACAACGGCCAAGCCAGCATGCTGCTATTTTATCAGCAACTCTAATTACTAGAGCCCCACCCAAACACAGGTGGCCTCTCTTATCTCCTGTAATATTTCTTAAGTTGTTCTCTCCTATGCATAACTCTACGCATGCCTGGGTCTGTCATACATTCCTGATTGATCTCCTCCTGAGTTGTCTGCCAAACACCGCTCTTCCATGTCACCCACACTTCCTTCGTCAGAGGAGACTTCGTCGTCAGATTCTACTGGGAGCAAAACAGGCCTGTGGCATGCGGATGTTTTCCCCACCTCCGCCTCCACATTCCTTGGGGTGGGAGCTGGGCCAGAGCTAACCACAACACCGTGCGCGCATGTCCTGGTGTGTTTTTGCTTCTGTGCATGCGCTAGAAGTAAAATCTTGCGAGGGATGCGTGAGAGAGGTTTCGGTGATCTTTTTTTGCTTCTGTGCATGCGCTAGAAGCAAAATCTTGCGAGGGGATGCACGAGAGAGATTTTGGTGATCTTTTTTTTTGCTTTTGTGCATGCGCAGAAGCAAAAAATTGCCGGAATCTCACGTGTGTGAGTTTCCCCTCACGAGATTTTGCTTCTAGAGCATGCGCAGGAGCAAAAACATGCTGGGATACGGACGTATGCCGGACACCCGAAACTTTGGGTGGGCTGTGCAACAAGATTGCATGTCGAATTAGAAAACTGGATCAGGATAGGCCACCATTTAATTTTCCCATCATGCCTTGGAGTGGCCCCAGAGGATTGTAGAAAAATTAAAATTAAACTTATATTTTTAGAAAAGAAAATAATGTATTAAGTAAATTACTACTTCAAAATCAAGTAAAGTTAATTGGAAATGTATATAAATATTTAATAAATCATAGAACGATAGGTTGGATATTGAAAGACAACATGATCAATTGGTGCAAAAATTTTGCCAAAGTGATTAATTTAGAAACATGGGAAAAGATATGGGTGTATAACTGGAAAATAACAAAATCAATTTCCTTTAAAGAAAATCAAATTAAGATGTTTTATAGATGGCACCTTCCACCATATAGAATTTCCAAAATGTTTCCGTCAGTGTCACCTATTTGTTGGAAATGTTAAAAAGAAATCGGTACATATTACCATACATGGTGGACATGTCCTGAGACTAAAATATTTTGGAACAAAGTAGAGAAATGGATAAATGAAATAACAAAGAAGATTAAAAAATCTCCTGAATTCTTCCTATTGGGCATTTCAAATACAAAGTACAAAAAAGAAATTTTTTATTTAATAATACATATATTGGTTGCGGCGCGAATTACATTTGCGCAGAAATGGAAAGAAAAGACAATACCAAAAGATGTTGAAGTATTTAAAAAAATTATAGAATAGGCGTTGATTGCTTACCTGAACGCCTCTTCTCGTACGGTGAGCGGGTACAGCAGTCACATGGGTTGCTCATGTCCAATCCGGTGGAACTGAGCCTAGTATTAAAAAAGCTTGCCGGATCCGCCCCTTCCCCAGAATTCGCGAATCCATAGACTAGGCTCAGTTGTGAAGCTCTGCAGTGTTCAACTCTCATTGTTAGAGGAAGAAGGATAGAGAAAGGTAAAGAAGACACATACAAGGGCGGGAAGTGACTGCTGTACCCGCTCACCGTACGAGAAGAGGCGTTCAGGTAAGCAATCAACGCCTATTCTCCGTACTGAAGGAGCGGGCCCAGCAGTCACATGGGACATACCCAATAGATGGTCCCTAGGGTGGGATTAGATTGCTATCGTGTGAGATAACGGATTGGAGTACCCTTCTGCCGAAGGCAGCGTCCGCTGAAGCGTAAGAATCAATCTTGTAGTGCCTGATGAAGGAATTTGGCGAAGCCCAAGTGGCTGCTTTGCAGACCTCCTCCAACGGGGCTTGAGTCGCCCAAGCGGCCGAGGTGGCTGCGCTCCTGGTGGAATGCGCTGTGATGTTCCTTGGAACTGAGAGGGAGGCCGACTCATAGGCCTTAGATATAGTCCCTCTGATCCAACGGCCTATTACTGTAGAAGACACTTTGGCCCCCATGACTCTGGGATGATAGGCTATAAAAAGTGCTTCTGACCTCCGAAAGGGTCCTGTGCGTTGGATATAGATTCTCAGCGCTCTGGTGAGATCCAGGGTGTGCCATCTAATCGCCAAGGGATGGTCTCGTTGGAGGCAGAAGGAAGGTAGGACAATATCCTGAGATCTGTGGAACATGGAACTAACCTTAGGTAAGAAGGTGGGGTCCAGTCGCAAGACTACCTTGTCCTGATGGAATTGACAAAGGTCCTGTCTGATTGAGAGGGCAGCCAGCTCCGAAATGCGTCGGGCAGAGGTAATAGCCACCAGGAATGCTACCTTAAAAGATAAGTACCTGAGGGACGCCGATTTTAGGGGTTCGTATGGTGCCTGCGTGAGGGAATGGAGAACCCGTGGCAAATCCCAGGATGGGTACCTGTGGACCTTGGAAGGTCTGAGGTTGGCTATGCCCTTGAGGAATTCCTGAACTTCAGGGAAGGCTCGGAGAGGCTGTCTGCGGGGGCCCCCTAGGACAGATGAAATGGCAGCCAGGTGACGCCGGAGGGTACTGGTGGAAAGTCCTTTATGGAAGCCTTGCATAAGGAAGGAAATAATTCTGTGTATGGGGATGCACAGAGGGGAAAGACCTTCCTGTAGACACCACTGGTGAAACTTGGACCACGTGTGGTCGTATATTCGATTGGTCGAACCCCTTCTGGCCTTTAGAATAACCTCCACTGAGTCGGGGTCATGACCACGCAGTTCTAAGTCTCTCCTGATAACAGCCAGGCGGTGAGGTGGAACCACTCCGGGTCTGGATGGAAAGAGGCCCCCTGCCGCAGCATATCCCCCGAAACGGGGAGTCGCCAAGGGTCCTGGACGGACAGCTGCTGGAGATCCGCGAACCAGGGCCGGCGGGGCCAATGAGGGGCGATTAAAATTACTCGGGCCCTCTCGGTGAGGACCTTGTGAATCACGTCCGGGAGGATTGGAATTGGAGGAAATGCGTAGAGTAGGCCTGGAGGCCATGGACTCCGGAGGGCATTGATTGCTTCCGCTCCCGGGGATGGAAATCTGGAAAAGAAGCGAGGGAGTTGGGCGTTCGCATTGGTCGCGAAGAGATCCAGGATTGGTAGGCCGAATCTGAGGCTGATTTGATGGAACAGGTCTTGGTGGAGGTTCCACTCTCCTGGGTCTATCGTTGCTCGGGATAGCCAATCCGCCTGGACGTTGAGGCTCCCCGAGATGTGATCGGCTAGGAGCGACTGGAGATGTTTTTCCGCCCAGAGGCCCAACTTGAGGGCCTCCCTCATGAGAGCCTTGGATCTCGTGCCCCCCTGTCTGCAGATATGGCTTTTTGTGGCAATGTTGTCGGTGAGAATGAGAACGTGCCGGTTGTGAATGCGAGGAGAGAAATGCTTCAGAGCCAGGGAAACGGCTCTTAACTCTAGCCAATTGATTGGCCTGGAAGCTTCCTCTGGGGACCACGTGCCCTGGGCTATCATCCCCTGGGCGTGGGCGCCCCATCCCGATAGACTGGCATCTGTGGTGATGACAAATTGATCCGGGCACCTGAACGGGGATCCTCTGTCCATGGCCGGAGACTTCCACCACTTGAAGGATCTGCGAACACTTAGTGGGATGACAATGCGCCGATTTGAGTTGCTGTGCCCCGATCTCTGAAAAGGTAACAGGAGCCACTGGAGTTCCCTAGCATGAAGGCGAGCCCAGGGAATGATGCCTATGCATGACACCATCTTCCCCAAAAGGGAAGAGAGAGATACTATGGATACTGAGGAATTAGATAAGATGTTAGAAATTAACTCCACTATACTGAGTTTTCTCTCGGGAGAGAGAAAAACCTGGGAGGATTCTGAATCAATAATGGATCCCAGGTGAGAAATGGATGTGGAAGGTTGGAGGTGACTTTTATCAAAGTTGATGGAAAAACCATGGTCCTGAAGGACTGACATGGTGACAGAAAGGTCAGTTTTCACTTTCTCTAGGGAGTTCCCATGGACCAAAATATCATCAAGATAACATAAAATGTGGATGGGAAACGCCCGGATATAGGCCGCCAGGGACCCCAAGAGCTTTGTAAAGACCCGAGGGGCCGAGGAAAGGCCAAATGGCATCGCCCTATACTGGAAATGCCTGCCTTGAAAGGAAAAACGTAAAAATTTTCTGTGGCATTTGGCTATAGGAATGTGAAGGTAGGCCTCAGTGAGGTCTAAGGAGACCATGAAATCTCCCGAGTGAATGGCGGCCAAAATAGAAGATAAGGAGTGCATCTTAAACTTCCTATATTTGATGAATAGGTTTAGTTTCTTTAAATCCAAAATAGCTCTCCAACCTCCGGAGGACTTTGGAACCATAAATAGGATGGAGTAAAAAACCTAGGCCCTTCTGACCGGAAGGGACCGGTTGAATGGCTCTGATGGACAATAGATGAGAAATGGCCTCCTCCATACGGTTACAATCTGAGGAGGACCTGGGAGAAGGGCAGGAAATAAAACGTTTAGGGGGAGGAGAAATAAATTCTAAAAGAAGGCCTGTTTGAACAGTGTCAATGACCCAAGGGTCCTTGGAGGTGAGACGCCAATTAGAGGCGAAATGGGCTAGGCGACCCCCTATGGGAATTGAGGAAAAATTACCATCTAGGTTTTTTTGAAGCCCTGTTAGAGGACGCTCCCCTTTGGAAGCGAAACCCTCTGCCCCTGGAGTTCCTACCTTGGGAACGAAAACGGGGGGAATACTGACCTGGAGATCTCTGATAGGAAGCCGCTTGATCTTGCTGGCGCCCTGGGCGACGAAAGGACTGCGTTTTGGTAGCCTTTTTTGTGGTTGGACCCAAAACTTTCTTCTTATCCGTGGTTTCCGTGAGGAGTGGATCCAGAAGATCACCGAAGAGAAGGTCGCGCTTTAAGGGACCCTGGGATAACTGCCACTTCTGGCGAACTCCCGCTTGCCAAGGGCGAATCCATAGGAGTCTTCTTGCCGTTGTAGAAGCTGCAATAGACTTAGCAGAAAATCTAGTAGATTGCAAGGTGGCATCAGCCACGTACTGGGCAGCTGCAAAGACCTTGTTGAAGTCTTGTTGACCTCTCAAGTCATCGGGAGGAATATGCTGTTGAAGTTGGCGAAGCCACAGCAGCATGGCTCTGGAGAAAAAGGAAGCCGCTGCAGAACTTTTAATGGCCCAGGAATCAGCGGTGAATCCTCTTTTGAGCATTTGCTCAATGCGCTTGTCCTCTGGGCGGAGGACTTCCTCCGCCTCGCCTGGCACAGCCGCTGCCGAGTGAAGGATCTTGACAGGTTCATCCGGTTTGGGAAAGGATAGAAGCTCTTCATAGGAAGAGGAAAGTTTGTACAACTTTCTGTCCTTGGTGGAGGGATTAAGGCCAGAGGCTGGAAATTCCCACTGTTTGAGTAAAGCATCTTTAAACAATTTAGGCATAGGAATTACCTCGTTATCCTCCTGTTCCTCTGTGAAGTAGGGTAAATTCTCCTCCGGGGGATCAGTGGAAGTGGAGGCTTGTTTCTCCTGGGCCGCTAATCCCGTAGAAATTCTAGCTTTGAGGAGGAGAGATTTGAATAATTGAGAAGGAAAAATAGTAATTGGAGAAGGAACCTTTATTTGGGATTCCTCATCATCTGATAAACCTTGAAAAGGATCCTCATCATCCTCCATATCCTCATATTCGTCCTGGGAGGAATCTGAATCATCCTGAATAGGAGCCCTGACCGCTGGGGAAGAACCCAAGGGGCGGGAGGGACGAGAAGGAGGAGGAGGTAAAGGAAGCTCATTGATGGTGGAGAGTTTGGCATCAATGGCTTTGGACAACACAGCAAAAATAGATTGGAACTCAGGAGGTAAACTGGAAATATCCGCAGAAATGGCAGAAGAATCCCTAAATGCCTGGGAGGATCCTGGCTGGGGGGAATCTTCAATAATATCTGGTTCCTCTGGACCTATGCCCCATAGGTTAGGTTGGGGTCTGTCTAGGTTTGGCTCATCCAGAGATAACACAGGGACCCCAGAAGGAGGTAGACTAGAAGCCTCTGGGGGGTCTTGACTACTGATTACTTGGGCTTGCACTTTCAAACGTTTTGCTGATTTGTCATGAATTTTTTGTAGGGCTAGGTCCCTTCTCTTCTCGGCCCTGGTGACCTTGGTCGAGGGGCGGGCCCCTGGAGAAGAGGAGGAAGAGGCCTGGGGGATACTAGTAATCTCATCGCCTGTAGGCCTGGCCTCTCTGGGACCTTTAGTTGTGCCTCTCTTGGGAAAGGTAGCCATAGTCTGACAATTAACAGAAGACAAGGCTGAGCCAAAAACTGAATAATAAGGAGAAGAATTTCAAGGACTTCCCAAGAGGAATGGATCCTGCTTCGAGGCCTCGAAGCTGCTGAAACTTGAGGACAATCTGGGCAAACCCAGAGTTCGTGCCCCCAAATCCAGCGGGGCCAGCCTCCCTAAACTTTATAATTAAGTAAACCAAGGCACTCTGGTTGGAGGCTTAGCCGGTGGAGAATTTAGCCTGGGACCCCCAAGGCCCGCTCCGGGATCCACGCGGTGGACTGAGGCCTACGCGGCTGGCAGGAGGCCAACACGAGAGGCCTAGATTTAAAAAGGGCGCGAAGGCCTTCGCGCCGAAAAAAATCGCTCCGAAGATTTCTTAAAGGGGAAGCGATCGACTAAGTCCAGGAGACTAGAAGGCGTCTCACTCCGCAGGAGGTATTTATTAAGCCCTTAAATATTTTGTATACAATAAATAATCAATAAATCAATAGATTAATACTTGCACCAGGACCTCCAGGCCAAAGGATTAGAAGAATCCACAAGCGGCCGCTGGGATCGTAACCGGCAAAACCGCCGGGGGAAAACGAAACCGCAACTTCTCCAAAGGAAAAAAGCCGAGCCGCAAACGGCTGGCGCTATTAGTGCAAGTAAATAATAATAATAAAACAAATCTTACTACTTTTGAAGAAAAAGATCGAAGGGAAGGTGTTAGAATGTTGAACGAGCTATCACAATACAACCGCAGGATATGCGAACTGAGCGAATTCTGGGGAAGGGGCGGATCCGGCAAGCTTTTTTAATACTAGGCTCAGTTCCACCGGATTGGACATGAGCAACCCATGTGACTGCTGGGCCCGCTCCTTCAGTACGGAGAATGTGCAGAATTAGATATGATGACAAAACGTTTGAATAATCAAACTGAAACAGAATTTTATAAACTATGGGATAAAGTATATGATTGGTGGAATTTTAAAAATAGTATTAAAAATTAAATAAGTAAGAATGCATAACTATTTGAAGAATTATAAGATAGAGTGAAATAGTTTATAGTATAATAAACTTAGAAGTGTTATTTTTTTCTGCATTATTAATATTTTGTTTTTTTGAATAAGTATACAATATTTTATAGATAAAGAAATTTAATTAACAGGATTAATATAAAAATATAGTTAAATTCAATAAAAATGTAATATACACGTGTGATATTTCTGTATTGATCTGACAACAGTTAAGGTTTTATATTTTTGTATTAGTTAGACTTCTACGACAAGCAGAGCAATGGTAGCTCCTTAAATGTTTGATGTTGTTTGTCTTTTTGAAAAATAATAAAAATATTTTTTTTTTAAAAAAGAAAAATTAAAATTGAACCTGCTTCAAACTTTGCTGCTGGAGCCTTGGGCCGTGGGAACTCTCCAAAATTTTGGGTTTTGGTGCTCCTTGTGTTGCTTGTCACTCACACCCAAACACAATTTCTTTTTTAAAAAAATAAATCTTTCTTGAAATATACTGGTAAGTTTTTTTTTTTAAATCCTAAAGTTTTGAAATATTTGCAGTTGCGTTCTGAAGCGAAGAATGCAAAAAGGCCAGACTGGATTCTCGAGCAGGGTGTGTTGGGATGACCAAGCCTATGGTTCTCTTCACCATCTGGGATTCTGCATCTCAACGAGGAACGTTTGTCTAGGTGCCAAGGCATTGCACTCACTCATTCTCTGCGAAGCTGTCAAATCCTATAAATTCATCAGCACATGCTGTCAAAGGCAGACATATGGTTTAGAAAGCCTTCCAACTGTATTTAGAAGAGATTATGGTATAAACACTTTTTGCTTATGGATTCAACCATTTTAGGCCATCAAGCTGTGCAGCTTAGCAAAGCAGTGAAGTTTTGCAACTCTGAGTTAGTTCTTTCCAGTGTCCTGAAAACTATCGTGTTTTTGGATTATAAGATGCACCGGAGTACAGGGGTACCTCTACTTACGAACTTAATTCGTTTTATTTATTATTAGATTTGTATGCTGCCCCTCTCCGAAGACTCGGGGCGGCATACAAATTCCGTTCCGTGACCAGGTTCTTAAGTAGAAAAGTTTGTAAGAAGAAGACAATTTCCCCATAGGAATCAATGTAAAAGCAAATAATGCGTGCGATTGGGGAAACTACAGGGAAGGTGGAGGCCCTGTTTCCTCCCAGGAGATTCCACACGGAGGCTTCTCCCCACCTTTTCCGGCCCTGTTTCCTCCCAGGAGATTCCTAGAGAAGCCCCGTGGAGGCTTCTCCCTGCCTTTCCAGCCCTGTTTCCTCCCAGGAGATTCCTAGAGAGGCCCTGTGGAGGCTTCTCCCAGCCTTTTCCGGCCCTGTTTCCTCCCAGGAGATTCCTAGAGAGACCACACGGAGGCTTCTCCCTGCCTTTTCCGGTTACAGTTTCGGAGGCTCGGGTTTGTACATGAAAAATGGTTCTTGAGAAGAAGGGGGGGGAAATCTTGAACATCCGGGTTCTTATCTAGAAAAGTTCGTAAATAGAGGCTTCTTAGGTAGAGGTACCACTATATAAGACACACCTTCGTTTTGGGGGAGGAAAACACGGGGGGTAAATCTACCAGAGAGGTATGTCCATTCATTTGGCTAGCATCCTTAGTCTGGTCAGTTCCAGCACAATATTTTATTCCCTGGTTAGGGCTGGGAAAAAAAAAATCTTCGGAGGGAATACCAATGAAAACAAGCCTGCAAAGACTTAGGGCTGGAAAAAGACTTCTTTGGAGGGAATAGGAATGAAAAAATCCTGCAAGCTGGGAAGAACTTTAGCACCTTGTTAAGTCTGAAAAAAACATTTTTCTTTTATTTAATGTATTTCTATACACCCCCAGCTAAGAATTACTTGCTCAAACGGCTGGCTGTGTTTTGGTAATTCTAACACATGTTCCTCAAACATCTGCTTCATTGAGGAATAACAAAACATCTTTTCATTGTGCCTTGTCCCTCCTCAATTGTCAGTTATTTTATAATTGTAATGTTATTTTTGCAGCCAAAGTTCTGGCCATTACTTAATCGTTGCGTGTCATATTTATTTTTAGATTCCTATTATCATTTCTTGGGCCGCCTCGGAGTATCAGCAGCACCCCTACAGATTTCCACAGATGCCAGCATATGAAAAAGAGACAACCGCGCATACATACAATAAGAATCCTGTTTCTGCTTTTCGAAAAATAAACAATAAACCCCAGAAGCATTATTTGTACACAGCTGTCTCTGTGCTCTGTTTGCTATCATTTTTACAACCTATGGGTTTCACATTGTACTTTAAGCACTAATAGAAGAGACTATTTGAGGTTCAAGGCTGGACTATGGGCTACTTGGTACTCTCTGAGGATGGTTGTTTTCTTGCAGATGTTTCCAACTACAGTGCTACCTCAACTTACGCACTTAATTCATTCTGTCACCAGGTTCTTAAGTAGAAAGGTTTGGAAGAAGAAGCAATTTTTCCCATAGGAATCAATGTAAAAGCAAATAATGTGTGCGATTGGGGAAACCACAGGGAGGGTGGAGGCCCTGTTTCCTCAAAGGAGATTCCTAGAGAAGTCCCACGGAGGCTTCTCCCTGCCTTTTCCAGCCCTGTTTCCTCCCAGGAGATTCCTAGAGAGGCCCCACGGAGGCTTCTCCCCGCCTTTTCCGGTCCTGTTTCCTCCCAGGAGATTCCTAGAGAGGCCCCACGGAGGCTTCTCCCCACCTTTTCCGTTCCTGTTTCCTCCCATGAGATTCCTAGAGAGGCCCCACAGAGGCTTCTCCCCGCCTTTTCCGGTCCTGTTTCCTCCCAGGAGATTCCTAGAGAGGCCCCACGGAGGCTTCTCCCTGCCTTTTCTCGTTACAGTTTTGGAGGGTCGGGTTTGTAAGTGGAAAATGGTTCTTGAGAAGAGGCAGAAACATATTGAACACCTGGTTCTTATCTAGAAAAGTTTGTAAGTAGAGGCGTTCGTAGGTAGAGGTACCACTATATGTAAATTATAAATAAATAATTATGGAGTCATTCTCCCTCATCTGTTTCTATAGGGAGGAAAGTGTTTTTTTCCAGTGAGATCGGTCTATTGGGGCAACCTAGTGTACTCAACTATGGGCTGCTACCGAAATGGTCAGGATTGCTGATCTGGTAGCAAAAATGGCTACCGACATGCGCACATGTGCCCCTGTGAGAGATTTGGCTTCTGTGCATGCACAGCAAGCGAAATCTCATTTGTGAATGCTCACACCTGTAAGATTTTGCTATTTCCAGGGCAGGCCCGAGGGTCAGATTTATTTATTCGACTTCGACTTCTAGGCTGCCCAATCCCGAAGGACTCAGAACGGCTTACAACAACAGTATGAATACAATAAATCAATACAAAACAGTAAAAGAAGTCGAACATTATCTAAGGCTAAAACATTAACAAACTAAAACCCCTTAAAAAAAGTTATTAGAAGAAATGGCGGTCACACTCATATACATACACACCATTCATACAATTGGCCATCGGAGATGTAAATGTATGGCCCCTAGGCCTGGCGGCAAAGCCAGGTCTTCATGGCCTTGCGAAAGGCCAGCAGGGTGGGAGCAGTATGGATATCGGGGGGGGGGGGAGTTGGTTCCATAGAGCTCGGGCAGCCACAGAGAAGGCCCTCCCTTACGAAGATAGGGTTTGGAAAGCATTCTTCGCAGAGAGTAACAATGAAAGAGCTTGCAAGCCGGTAAGAGCTGGGAACATCATTAGCACCTGGTTAGGGCTGGAAAGAAACTTACTCGGAGCAAGTTAGAGCAATGAAAAAAAAAACCCTGCAAAGACTTAGGGCTTGGAAAACATTCTTCGTAGAGAGAAACAATTAAAGAGCCTGCAAGGTAAGAGCTGGGAAGATCATTAGCACCTGGTTAGGGCTGGAAAGAAACTTACTCGGAGCAAGTTAGAGCAATGAAAAAAAAACCTGCAAAGACTTAGGGCTTGGAAAACATTCTTCATAGAGAGAAACAATTAAAGAGCCTGCAAGGTAAGAGCTGGGAAGATCATTAGCACCTGGTTAGGGCTGGAAAGAAACTTACTCGGAGCAAGTTAGAGCAATGAAAAAAAACCCTGCAAAGACTTAGGGCTTGGAAAACATTCTTCGTAGAGAGAAACAATTAAAGAGCCTGCAAGGTAAGAGCTGGGAAGATCATTAGCACCTGGTTAGGGCTGGAAAGAAACTTACTCGGAGCAAGTTAGAGCAATGAAAAAAAACCCTGCAAAGACTTAGGGCTTGGAAAACATTCTTCATAGAGAGAAACAATTAAAGAGCCTGCAAGGTAAGAGCTGGGAAGATCATTAGCAGCTAGTTAGGGCTAGGGGAGAGCTATATTCAGAGTATAAGACACACCTAAGTTATCAGCCTCTTTTAGGGAGGAAAAAGATATACAGTGTTCCCTTGATTTTCGCGGGTTCGAACTTCGCGAAATGTCTATACCACGGTTTTCCAAAAATATTAATTAAAAATACTTCGTGGGTTTTTTCCCTATACCAGGGTTTTTCCCACCCAATGACATCATATGTCATCACCAAACTTTCGTCTGCCTTTAATAAATATTTTTTTAAATAAACTTTAATAAATAAACATGGTGAGTAATAATCTAAATGGTTGCTAAGGGAATGAGAAATTGCAGTTTAGGGGTTTAAAGTGTTAAGGGAAGGCTTAACTGTTCATAGCCAAAAATAGTGTATTTACTTCCGCATCTCTACTTCGTGGAAATTCGACTTTCGCGGGCGGTCTCGGAACGCATCTCCCGTGAAAAGCGAGGGAACACTGTACTCCAAAAAAATACAGTATATACACCACATTGTATATTATTTAGCTTATTATTACACATTTTAGAACGAATTGCTCCCATGCCTTGATTTCACTTATTATTAGCTGCTTGTGTGCAAAGCACTAGAAATATAGGATGAAACTTTTTAATAGAATGAATTAAGTGGTGTAAGTCTTGGGGGAGCAACAGAGACTTAGAAAAGACTAGTAATGATGAATTTGTACAATGCTGATATCCACAACCTTCTCCTGTACTATCGTACAGGTTTATTTGCAAAAGTCCCTGAGACACCAATATTTCTTTCGCTTTGTTCTTTCAGTATAAAAAAAACTTGGCTGCAGGATTTCAACCATTGGCAACAAAATTGAGAATGTATAAATTTGGATGCAGCCTAACACGCACTGTGCTCCCTTTAAATTGGAAATCCAAAGAATGGAGAGAGAATTCTTTTTTGCAATAAATAGCATTCCTCAATCTGAATAATGTATTCTAGGAGCCAAAATAAATCTGGGAACATTTGGTTTCGTTCTAAACAGACAAAAGGGTTCGGTATGATTTTGACAGGAAGAGATAAACAACATCGTGTTCTGCATTTTAATATTCAAGCTACTCAAGAAATGATTACGAATAAAACAATGAAAGGGGAAAAAAGTAAACATTTTTTTTTCATACAAATCATCTGGATCTTAAAGGACATATTTATACTAAAGATGCTAAAACTTTGAAAACGGGGACATTTCATAAAACAACAATAAATTCTTCAGAACATCCAATTTGAGAGTCTGCAATTCAAATTCAACTCTATGTACACTTGAAACTAACAAAGATAGAAAGAGGTAGCCCATGTTCTTGGAAAAGTAGAAGAGGTCCCAATGTCTTCAAATACGAGGGTCGCCCAGAAAGCAATGCACCACATTTTTTTCATCAACAATTATTTATCCTGGACACAAACTGTTTCAACTCCTACCCTCAAAATGTCGCTACAGAGCACTGCAAACTAAGACAACTAGACACAAGAACAGTTTTCCCCCCGAACGCCATCACTCTGCTAAACAAATAACTCCCTCAACACTGTCAGACTTTTTACTAACTCTGCACTTCTATTCTATTAGTTTTTCTCATCATTCCTATCATCCTTTTCCACCCACTTAGGACTGTATGACTGTCACTTGTTGCTTGTATCCTAAGATTTTTATTAATATTGATTGTTTCTTCATGGGTTATTTGACCCCTATGACAATCATTAAGTGTTGTACCACATGATTCTTGACAAGAATCTACGGAAAGGGGCGGCATACAAATCTAATAAATAAATAAATGTATCTTTTTCTTTTATGTACATTGAGAGCATATGCACCAAGACAAATTCCTTGTGTGTCCAATCACACTTGGCCAATAAAAATTTTATTCTGTTCTGTTCTGTTCTGTTCTGTTCTGTTCTATTCTATTCCATTCCATTCCATTCCATTCCATTCCAATACAATGAAACTTACACACAAGAAAGAATTATTGTGCAGAAATGGACAGGCTAACCCAAAAACCTAAAAACAAAGAAGACTCAAAATATTATGAAATTTGGAATAAATTTTATGAATGGGTAGAAACAAGGAAAACAGAGGAAAAATTAAAATTAAAATAAGAAGATACACAAGACCAACAATGACAACGAATAAACAGTGCATTCTGAAAACTATCAAATGATTTGATATTAAGATCAATCCAAACTGATTTTAGATAGAGTGTATAACAGAACAAAGTTTTTAAGAACCGCGGCCGCCATATGTCGCACACTAATATTTAAAAGAAATTTGGAACTGTTACAAAACACTTCAAAGGGGGGGAGTGGGGTAATGAAGGGCAATAGTGTATAAAGTATTTGTATAGAAAGTTTAGAATTTAATTTCAATGATGACATAATGATGATCACGCTTTGAAACGATATGAAATACTTGTATAAAATACTTAGAAGTTAAGCACAGACTATATAATTATGATTATGTTCTGAAATAACGTAATGTAAAACAATATATACTTGTCCTTCCTTTTTAATCTTTGTAATATAATTTTTTTAAAAATTTTTTTTTAAAAAGAATGATGTTTCTTCTACACTCTCTATTTTCCCACATAATCTCCATCCCGTTCTATGGCCTTCCTCCAGCGAGACACAAGGTGTGTATGCCCTGTCGGTACCACTCCTTCTTTTGATCACGAAGCCATTTCTGCACTGTGCGAATCACCTCTTCATCTTCTAATGGCCTCACCCTCTGTGCCCAGCGACTAACCGTAATTCTCCGTAAACTGTACACAAACGTTTTTGAATGTTCCCAACAGTTTCTTTCTCCACAGTGAGAAATTCAATGATGACATGCTGTTTGTAACCTATATCACTTACAGACACCATTTTGAAACACTGCTGCAGCTAATGCTATCTGTCTGAAGCAGCGGTGTCCAAAATACGGCCCGTGGGCCGGATGCGGCCCGCTGAGGTCTTTTAACCGGCCCGCGGCAGCACACGAGATTTTACCGATCGATATAATAAGTGAGAAGGAGGTGGAGAGGCAAGAGGCAGGGAGGAAAGCGGGCCTGCAATTGGCCCCCTTCTTTGCCGCCTTTAGGGAGAGAAACTGCTGCTGCCCTATGGCAGAGCAGCAATAGTTCCTCTCCCTTAAAGAGAGGAGAAAGAAAGAGAGAGAGAGAAAGAGAAAGAAAGGTAGGGAGAGAGAAAGAGGGAGAGATACAAAGAGAATGAGTGAGAGAAAAAAAGAGAGAAAGAAAGAGGAGAGAGAGAGAAAGGGAGAAATAGAGAGAGGGGGGGAGAGAGAGAAAGTGTGAGAGATACAAAGAGGGAGAGTTAGAAAGAGAGTGAGTAAGAGAAAGAGAGGAGAAAGAAAGCAAGAGAGAGAGAGAAAGAAAGAAAGAGAGAGGGACAGAGAGAAAAAAAGAGAGAGAGAAAGAAAGAGGGAGAGAGAGAGAGGGACAGAGAAAGGAAGAGGGAGAGATGGAAAGAGAGAGAGAGAGAAAGAGAAAAATGAGAAAATGATGGAGGGAAAGAACAAGGGGGAGGAAAATGAAACAAATGAGAGAAAAGGAAGAGGGAAGAGAGAAGTGGAGAGGAAGGAGGGAGGGAAGGAAGGAAGGAGAAGTGGAGGGAGTTTGTTAATAAAGAATTATAAATTACTTTATTACTTAATTATTAATTACTTAATACTTCTTTATTTTAAATATTGTATTTGTTCCCATTTTGTTTTTTACTTTAAATAAGATATGTCATTATAAAATGACAACAGCAATGTCTCATAAAGAAAACCAAATAAAAATGTTTTATCGATGGCATTTGCCCCCAGAAAGAATATCTAAAATGTTCCCCAATTTTTCACCCAACTGTTGGAAATGTAAAACAAAACCGGGAACATATTACCATACATGGTGGACATGCCCACTTGCGAAAAAATACTGGGCAACTATTAAAAATCTAATTGACCAAGTCATGTCAACCAATTTACCATTTAAACCCGAGCTTTACCTTCTTGGTATATTTAGGCAAAACTTCACAAAAGCACAAAAATATCTTATTTTACAAATCCTAACAGCAGCAAGGATATCATTCGCCCTCTTCTGGAAACGAGACCAAACACCTCCATTACTGGTAGTTATCACAAAAATCATAGAGTGTGCCGAAATGTCAAAAACAGCAATGGAAGCACAAAACAAAAAAGACTCAGAATATTATGAAATATGGGGAAATTGGTACAAATGGGTTTCACAAAAAAAATATCAAACTTTTATATTATAAAACCACTAATTTATCAAACCATTAATCCTGTTTTACTCTTGAACGTTCCAACCAAACTCAAATTAATTAAAAGACTTAGCGCCAAAAACTAATTAATTTGCAACAAAACTTATACCATATCTCTTTTTATCCGTTTTTAAACTAATGCAATACATATCACATAACACATTACTACTAATACCTACTAACATATACTTTCTTCTTTTTTTTCTTTTACATATAAAATACATTTACTATATTATGCATATACTCCTCCTATTACTTTTCCACAAAAAGTCGTCCCTGAAAACGTCTGCATCACGCGCAGATCTCTCTTCTTTTCTGCATTCTTTCTTTTCTTTTATTCATTTTCCTCTTTTTTTCCCCTTTCCACCACCCTTTTTCCCCCTGTAAATTTAATATCTCTCTCTTTTCACTCTTCAAATTTAGAAAATATTTTCATCAATTTGTTATTAGCTAATATATATTAACATGAGATGTAACATTTATTATTAAAACCTAAGAAAATTCTTGATAATATTAAGGATATTGTTTATCTACTGTTTATTTACAATGTTTAAGAAATACAACACTGTTATCAAGAATTACATGTATTATAATCTACAACTTACAATGTATAATCATATTACTTACCTGAACTGCTTGATTTCGTATTTCCCTTCCCTATCCACCCCACCCCACCCTTTTTTCTTTTCTGTATACAGTGGTACCTCGAGATACGAGTTTAATTCGTTCCGGACCTGGGCTCTTAAGTCGAGCAGCTCTTATCTCGAACGACTTTTCCCCATAGGAATTAATGTAAATAATTTTAATTGGTTCCAGCCCTCAAAAAACTCACAAAGTTAGTCTAAATTATGCAGAAAGACATGTTTTTAATGAAGAAATGTACATGTACATATAAATGAATAATGAAGTTTCTTTCACTTAACTTGTAAACTTTCTTAAACTTTTAAATTTACATATGTTCAACTTCTCTGCCACCCAATCCTGTAGGACAGAGGTCCCCAACCCTTTTTGCACCAGGGACCGGCTTTAAGCGATCAAGAGAGGAATGGGTGAATGAATGGACGGAGGGTGGGAAGGAAGGAAGGAAAGAGGGAAGGGACAGGAACAGAGGAAGGAAGCAAGGAAACTTATGAAAGGGGAGAGTAAGAGAGGAATGAGTGAAGGGAGGGAGGGAAGAAGGTGGGAAGGAGAAAGAAAAGAAGAAATAGAGGAAGGGAAGGTAAAAGAGAGAAAGAAAAAGAGCAAGAAAGAAAGCTGCAAGCACCCCCCCGAGCCCCCCAGGCCGGCTGCAACCTTTTAAAACACGCGCGCCGCTTCGCAGCTGTCTCCTGAAGCCGAACGCGGAAGTTAGCGTTTGGCTTCAGGAGACAGCTCCTTGGCGCTTGTATCTCGAATTTGGGCTTGTAAGTAGAACAAAAATATCTCTCCCCTCCCAGCTCTTATCTCGAGTTGCTCTTAAGTAGAGCAGCTCTTATGTCAGGGTTCCACTGTATTCCTTCCTACCCTCCACTACCCTTTCCCTATTTCCTTTTTTTCTATATTTACAAATAAAGTATATTTTTTTTTAAAGATATGTGCAGTGTGCATAGGGATTTGTTCATAGGGTTTTTTTTATAGTCCGGCCCTCCAACAGTCTGAGGGACAGTGAATCGGCCCCCTGTGTAAAATGTTTGGGGACCCCTGGTCTGAAGAAACGCAAAATTTACACGCACACTCCTGACAATTCAAATACTGTACGGTATATACTCGAGTATAAGTCGATATTTTCAGCACAAAAATGTGCTGATAAATCCAACCTCGACTTATACTAGAGTCACTGACCTGAAAACTGTCCCACAGCTCCAAAGTTCCGATGTGAAAGGCAGGGAGGAAAGAAACCTCATGGCTGGCAACAGGAGGGTTTTTTTTCTTTCTGCTCTTGCTAACCTTCAGCTGCCTGATTGGCAGCAGGCTGAACCAATCACAGCTCCTTCTCTACACAGAAAGGAGGCACTGAGAGAGCTATCTGATTGGCAGCAGGCTGTACCAATCACAGCTCCTCCTCTACAGGAAGCACTGAGGGAAGGGGCGGGAGGGTTGAAGAGACTTTCAGAACGAAGGAACCATGGCTTCCTCTTCTGATCACGCCAGCAACAATATTTTACAAGTAAATAAAATGTACAAGTAAAATGTAAGTTGCCCGTTTAAATTTGATTAACAGGATAGGTTATTTTGTAAGGAAATGTTGCTTAAAGTGGGGATAACTCTGTGTAATTAAACTTTTTCTTCCAACTATACTTATCCTACCCAAGAGGATTGTTAATGCTGACTTGTTTAAAACAATACAAAGGTTAGGATAATATAATAGTATGAATTTTGTCATTACAGTATTTGTTCTACATAATTAATATGAATAGATTTACCTTTTTTTAAGAGTATGGTTACTCCTTATGCAAGATAAATATAATGTAGAAGATTTTACAATTAATGATTGAGTAACCCCCAATTGTTATTTACTGATCTATTGAGATAGTAATAATGATTTTAACTTATGAAATACGTTTTAAATGGAAAATCTGAATATTTATCATATGGAAGTTTGATTTAAGCAACTGTTTTGAAAGAATATATGAAATCCCAATTATTAAGAAAATTATAATGATATTGTAATGAAGATTAAGATAACATTCCTAAAGATATTTTAAGAGGTTTTTGGAATTTAAAAAAAAGAAAGATTTTGGAAGGGGAGGAAGAAAGATGCAAGAAATAAAAAACATTTTGGAAGGAAAAAAGTTACATAATATAATAATAACAACAGTGTTGGAAGGGACCTTGGAGGTCTTCTAGTCTAACCCCTTGCCTAGGCAGGAAACCCTACACTACTTCAGACAAATGGGTATCCAACATCTTCTTAAAAACTTCCAGTGTTGGAGCATTCACAACTTTTGGTAGCAGGCTGTTCCACAGATTCATTGTTCCAACTGTCAGGAATTTTCTCCTTAGTTCTAAGTTGCTTCTCTCGTTGTTTAGTTTCCACCCGTTGCTTCTTGTTCTGCCCTCAGGTGCTTTGTAGAATAGGTTGACTCTTTCTTCTTTGTGGCAAACTCTGAGATATTGGAAGAATGCTATCATGTCTCCCCTGGTCCTTTTTTCATTAAACTAGATATACCCAGTTCCTGCAACCGTTCTTCATATGTTTTTTTTTATTCTCCTACAAAAACAATTTTAAGAAGGTACTAATAGAAGAATATTGCATTTTTATAAGTTACCAGTAGCCACTGCATTTTCCACCCTGGACTTATATTTGAGTCAATAAGTTTTCCCAGTTTTTGTGGCAAAAGTAGGTGCCTCGGCTTATAATCGGGTCGACTTATACTCGAGTATATACGGTATATCTAAAGTTTTGCATTTGTACCATTACTATAGGCTGAGAAAATAAAATGTGGTGCATTGCTTTCTGGGCGACCCTTGTATAATCCAGAGAATGGCAAGTGAAGCTGTCTTATTCATTCATTCATTCATTCATTCATTCATTCATTCATTCATTCATTCATTCATTCATTCATTCATTCATTCGATTTTTATGCCGCCCTTCTCCTTAGACTCAGGGCAGCTTACAACATGTTAGCAATAGCACTTTTTAACAGAGCCAGCATATTGCCCCCCACAATCTGAGTCCTCATTTTACCCACCTCGGAAGGATGGAAGGCTGAGTCAACCTTGAGCCGATGATGAGATTTGAACCGCTGACCTTCAGATCTACAATCAGCTTCAGTGGCCTGCAGTACATCACTCTACCTGCTGCGCCACCCCTATGTTATTTGGTTAAGATAATAATAGTATTGTTAGCTCTGACTGGTCAGCTCTAACATCTCAAGAAACCGGACCTTACCCTTTCTCTGTTAGGTGACCTCTTGGTGGAGAGGGGCTGTCATTCAGGCAGGGGAAAGTCCATCATCACTCAAGTTATCTGCTTTGCCTTCTGCTGTTTCGAACTTCTGTCATCAGGCATGGGGGATTGAAATTTCCCTTCCCCCTAGGCTTATAGAATTTATACATGGTATGCTTGTATGTATGAGTGGTTCTTTAAATTGGGGGTTTTTTAGATTATTTTTAATATTAGATTTGTTTACATTGTCTTTTTATATGGTTGTTAGCCGCCCCGAGTCTTCAGAGAGGGGCGGCATTCAAATCTAATAAATAAGTAAGTAAGTAAGTAAACAAACAAACAAACAAACAAACAATTAGATTTGTATGCTGCCCCTATCCGTAGCCTCGGAGCAGCTCACAACATGCTACTGGGCTGTTTTCAATTTACTTCCAATTTCTGCTAAGGAGAGAAACCAGGATAGATCAGCTTAGCCAGAAATAAATGAGGATTAGCTGACGGAACAGCGGTTGCCTGTTTGCCGAGAACTGCACCGTCAAGATCAAAGCTGCATCCGGGAAAACCCCGAAATCGTGAGCTTCTCTTTCCAGAGGGTGATCTGAGCCTTGGTCCCACGCCCAGATGCCCTCCTTGGCTAGATCCTTCTAGTGTCACAGTCGGCTTCTGCAGCCTAATTGCTAGCTGTCATGGCCAACGGTTTCAGGTAACACCAGGGAATAGATTTAGTAGCAGATGTAAAGATTCCCTTCCCTTCGAGTGATATCACGCAAGGTCAGTCAGCAAATCCAGCACTAAAAATAGATGCCAGTTTCGAAGTTGGGAAGATTCCCTTTGTCGTCTCTTCATACTCCGAGGATCCACGCTGTCTACTAGTCCTGGGGTAATTTGCAGGTAAGCCCAGCCCAGCCCAGCCCAGCAAAAGTGGGACTTGCTTTGTCGAAGGGATGGTTTGCTTTTCCCTTTAAAATCCTAAGCTGGGAAACCTGGTCAGAGCGATCCCAGCTATTTCTGATAGAAAGGAGGCAGGAGGAACTTTTAGAAAGAATTTTAATTGTGATTAATTGCGTTACTACTACTATTAATCTTCTCATTGTTCTTATTATCCATCTCCTCCAACTTATGAACTTGTTCCTTGTATCTTTATGGTATGTATGTATGTATGTATGTATAATTTAATTTAATTTAATTTCTTACTTACTTACTTACTTACTTACTTACTTACTTACTTACTTACTTACTTACTTATTGGATTTGTATGCCGCCCCTCTCCGTAGACTCAGGGCGGCTAACAACAATAATAAAAACAGCATGTAAATCCAATACTACAACAACTAAAAATCCCCTTATTTTAAAACCAATCATACCTACAAGCAAACATACCATGCATAGAATTGTAAAGGCCTAGGGGGAAAGAGTATCTCAGTTCCCCCATGCCTGACGGCAGAGGTGGGTTTTAAGGAGCTTACGAAAGGCGAGGAGGGTGGGGGCAATTCTAATCTCCAGGATATTAATATTGATTGTTTCCCAGTATGATTCGATTGCTTCTATGTACCCTTGCGATTATCGTTGTACGTTATGACTCTTGATGAACATATCTTGTTTTTTTATGTACACTGAGAGCATCTGCACCAAAGATGAATTCCTTATGTCTCCAACCACATTTGGCCAATAAAGAATTCTAATCTAATCTAATGTCATGCAAATGCCAGAGAGAAATTGGATAATCATTTGTAGGGGATGAAATGAGATCACCTAAAATTCCAAAATACGAAGCGTGTTTTATCCTATTGGCGGCCTTAAACCTGTTTAGAGGAGGTGCCAGCTGTAAATTATATTATAATTAAATTAGAATTCTAATTCTAATTCTAATTCAAATTAGAATTAGAATTATTTTATTGGCCAAGTGTGATTGGACACACAAAGAAGTGCGGTCAGGCGGTAGGGAAAGCAAGTAGAATGCTTGGCTGCATAGCTAGAGGTATAACAAGCAGGAAGAGGGAGATTGTGATCCCCTTATATAGAGCGCTGGTGAGACCACATTTGGAATAATACTGTGTTCAGTTCTGGAGACCTCACCTACAAAAAGATATGGATAAAATTGAACGGGTCCAAAGACGGGCTACAAGAATGGTGGAAGGTCTTAAGCATAAAACATATCAGGAAAGACTTCATGAACTCAATCTGTATAGTCTGGAGGACAGAAGGGAAAGTGGGGACATGATCGAAACATGTAAAATATGTTAAAGGGTTAAATAAGGTCCAGGAGGGAAGTGTTTTTCATAGGAAAGTGAACACAAGAACAAGGGGGCACAATCTGAGGTGAGTTGGGGGAAAGATCAGAAGCAACGTGAGAAAATATTATGTTACTAAAGGAGTAGTAGATCCTTGGAACAAACTTCCAGCAGACGTGGTTGGTCAATCCACAGGAACTGGATTTAAACATGCCGGGGATAAACATATATCCATCCTAAGATAGGATAAACACAGGAAATGATATAAGGCCAGACTAGATGGACCCTGAGGTCTTTTTCTGCGGTCAATCTTCTATGTTTCTATGTTTCTATTAGGCATGTGTGCCACCCTTCAGATAATTCAAAATAAAGGCAGGATATAAGAAGCTTGCCAAAAAATAAGCAGTGGTTTGAGAACATTACGCAATATCTCCTGCAATGGAAAGGGATTAATTTTCAACCCCTGCTTTTCTTTAATATTTTATGGTACTGAATCCTTTAGCAGATGTCTCTTGTTAATTTCCTGGTTTTAATATATTTAAATGTAAACACTGGTTTTGATTTTCCATGATCTCCTAGTCTGTCATATAATTTAGGGCTCTGCGGTTTGGGGTTTTCTTTTACACTGGAATCCTGTCTAAAAGACAATCTGTAATAGTTTGAAATAAATTGGTTTCTTGATGAAATTTCATCGTTTGGACTCCAACTTTTAGCTTTTAAGTTAATCTTTCTATTTTGGGGGGGGGGGGGGATCTACTAAAAGTAATTAGTACAATATTCTGAAAATTTTCCATCCACTTACGACTTGGATAAAAAAATTGTACAAATCATTACCCTCTTGTTGAGTAGGAAGAATATGTTGCACTAAAATGTAATTATTTGTTCCACTAGCTTTTGCTGGCTGGGGAATTCTGGGAGTTGAAGTCCAAATATCTTCAAGTTGCCAAGGTTGGGAAACACTGCACTAGACCTTTAATATTTTGGCCATAATGTAAATTTAGGTTGAATTATCCAGCTGAGAGGGGCTGGAGTAACCCATTCATGCATTTATTTTTCTCTTTTGGCTTGCTTTTTAATTCTAGGACCTGCTGTATTAAGTGATTGAAGGAGAATGTACACTGCTCAAATAAATAAAGGGAGCACTTAAACAACAGAATATAACTCCAAGTAAATCAAACTTCTGTGAAATGTAACTGTCACGCTTAGGAAGCAACACTGATTGACAATCAATTTCACATGCTGTTGCACAAATGGAATAGTTGTGCAAATGAAATATTCAATGAGAATATTTCATCCATTCAGATCCAGGATGTGTTATTTGAGTGCTCCTTTTATTAATAATAATAATAATTAATAATAATAATTTATTAGATTTGTATGCCGCCCTTCTCCGAGGACTCAGAGCGACTCACAACAATAAAACATCATATACAAATCGAATGTTAAAACAGTCTTTAAAAAACCCCTATTAAAAACAGTCATACAGCCCAAACACACCATCCATAAAATCAAAGGCAGCTAAGGATCTTTCAATTCCTCCATGCCTGGTGACATAGATGAGTTTTCAAAAGTTTGCGAAAGACAAGGAGGGTGGGGGCAGTCCTAATCTCCGGGGGGAGCTGATTCCAGAGGGCCGGGGCTGCCACAGAGAAGGCTCTTCCCCTGGGTCCCGCCAGACGGCATTGTTTCGTCGATGGGACCTGGAGAAGGCTAACTTTGTGGGATTCGTGCGGCCGCAGGCGGTCCCGGAGGTATTCTGGTCCGATGCCATGTAGGGCTTTATAGGTCATAACCAATTAGTAACTAACAGCAGTTTGAAATGCTTTAAATCAGGGGTGCCTAACTCCATTTCAGTTCGATCTTGACTGACTCAAGGTTGACTCAGCCTTCCATCCTCCCGAAGTGGGTAAAATTAGGACCCAGATTGTTGGGGGCAACGTGCTGACTCTGTAAATCTCTTAGAGAGGGCAGCAAAAGGACTATGAAGCGGTATATAACTCTATAGTTTCTAGATTGTAGATCATCCGGGACACCGTCCGCCAATAGAGTTGACCTAGTCATGCCCAGTGAAGGGCTACCAAACTTTTTACTACCCCACTGTGGGCGTAGCTTATGCAGGACGCCCTGCATTTTCTTTCAACCTCTTTCAGTGCAAAATGGGTGCTCTGGGGTGGAGCTCCATTTTCCCTATCTCACTGCGTTCCCCCTACCCTGTCCGGGCAGTAGCCCACCCCGGTCATGCCCCCTTGAAATGAATAGAGGCCACTCAAGGATACAACTCTGTTTCCCTCCTCTAAAATCTATCTGCCGCACGAATCCCAGCGACCGGTTAGGTCCCACAGATTGGGCCTTCTCCGGGTCCCGTCAACAAAACAATGTCGCTTGGCGGGGCCCAGGGGAAGAGCCTTCTCTGTGGCGGCCCCGAGATTAGAATTGCCCCCCCCTCCTTGCCTTTCGTAAGCTCCTTAAAACCCACCTCTGTCGTCAGGCATGGGGGAATTGAGAAATTCTTTCCCCCTAGGCATTTACAATTTATGCATGGTATGTTTGTTTGTATGGATGCTTAGTTTTATAATAAGGGTTTTTTAGTTGTTTTTAGTATTGGATTTATATGATGTTTTTTATTACTGTTGTTAGCCGCCCCGAGTCTACGGAGAGGGGCGGCATACAAATCCAATAAATAAATAAAAATAAATAAATAAAATCTCAAGGGCTTTCCTCTAGATTTCCGGCTCTGGTCTTGGGGTTTCAACTGATGCCTTTTGAATCTGATTGTAAAAAAAAGAAACAAAACTTCTTGAGAACTTTGGAGCCCTGCAGAGCCCTTGCCTTTGTCTGGGAAACCTTGTTTATTCCTGCCTGAGAGTTGGGGAGAGTCAGCCAAACTTCTGGTCCAAAGAAATTCAGGAGAAGAAATTCACCAGAAGAGCCCTTCACTCCTCCACTCGAAACAGAACACCCTACGAGACTAGACTTTCAATCCTGGGCCTAGAAAGTTTAGAACTAAGACGCCTTAAACAAGATCTAAGTATTGCCCACAACATCATATGCTGCAACGTCCTGCCTGTCGGCGACTACTTCAGCTTCAACCACAACAACACAAGAGCACACAACAGATTTAAACTTAATATTAACCGCTCCAAACTTGACTGTAAAAAATATGACTTCAGTAATTGAGTTGTCGAAGGGTGGAACTCATTACCGGACTCCATAGTGTCATCCCCAAACCCCCAACACTTTACCCTTAGATTATCTACGGTTGACCTATCCAGATTCCTAAGAGGTCAGTAAGGGGCGAGTACAAGTGCACTAGAGTGCCTTCCGTCCCCTGTCCTATTGCTCTCCTATATCTCCTATACCTTTCTTCTATTCCTATATCTCTTTTTCTATTCTTTCATTGATATGTTCTATTCCTATATCTTCTTTTCTATTATTTCTTAGATATATTTTACTATGAGTATCTCCTCTATAACCTTCATCATGTATTTTACTATGTGTATATTGATATATACCCACTAAAACCCTCATTGTGTATAGGACAAAATAAATAAATAAATAAAATACATAAATAAATAAATAGGAGGCAGTTTCTCCTCTTCAGCATCACAGCCTGTCAAGTTTCTCAAAGGTAACTGGCATGCTAATTCCATTCCATTAACTGATTTTTGAGTAGCATTCCCTTTGTACATTGTTGTGAAAATTCAGAGCCCCATTGCCAGTTGAACTGTCTAACAATGGACATTCTATCAAACAACCTCCGGGTTGAATCTTCTGGCAGAACTAAAGAGGCAGGTTTGGTAAGTCGGAGCCAGAGATCTTACGAGACAAGGAGGACAAAGATGGGTTTTCAAAGATTAGGGGTCTGAAATTGAAGGAGATCCTTCTTTCTGGGCATTCAAACCCATTTTTGGTCAGAGATAAATCTGAAAAGGGATTACAGCTGGACAGAAGGAGCTCCGGTATTAATAAAGAAGGACTGCCTATCTCAGGTCCTTTGGAAGAGTTCAGTAGGTGGATAAAAATGTCAAATCCAGTTGAAACATCTAGCTGACTCTGCAACCAGCCATATAATAATAATAATAATAATAATAATAATAATAATAATAATAATGATAATAATTATTATTATAATAATAGTAATAGGAGACAGAATGTCTAATACTGGCGGCACAAGAAGAGGCCACTAGAACAAATGCTGTCAAAGCCAGAATAGAAAAATCAACAGACGATCCAAAGTGCAGACTCTGTAAAGAAACAGATGAAACAATCGATCACATACTCAGCTGCTGCAAAAAGATCTCACAGACTGACTACAAGCACAGACACGATGCTGTGGCACAGATGATCCACTGGAACTTGTGCCGGAACTACCATTTCCCAGTGGCAAAGAACTGATGGGATCATAAGCCCGAAAAAGTGGTTGAAAATGAGCAAGCAAAACTACTGTGGGACTTCTGACTTCAGACTGACCGAATTCTGAAGCATAACACACCAGACATTGTGATCATGGAGAAAAAGAAAGTATGGATCATCGACATCGCAATCCCAGGAGACAGAAGAATTGAGGAGAAGCAGCTAGAGAAAGTAGTGAAATACGAAGATCTAAAAATCAAGCTGCAACGACTCTGGCATAAGCCCGTGAAAGTGGTCCCAGTGGTCCTTGGCACGCTGGGCGCAGTGCCAAAGGATCTCAGCGGACATTTGAAAACCATCGGAATTGACAAAATCTCCATCTGTCAATTGCAAAAGGCCGCTTTACTGGGATCGGCAAAGATAATTCGCCGCTACATCACGCAGTCCTAGGTGCTTGGGAAGCGCCCAACTGGTGATGAAATACGAAATCCAGCATAGTGATCTCGTTTGCTGTGTTGTATTGACATAATAATAACAACAACAACAACAATAATAATAATAATATTTGTAATGATATAATAATAATAATAATAATATTTTTAATGACATAATAATAATAATAATTTCATTTATTATCTGGATGTATTGCTCCTTTCTGCCAAGGCATTTGAAACAATTAGTAACTAACAACTAATAATAATAATAGTAATAATAGTAATAGTAACAATAGTAATAATAGTAATAATAATAATAATGATGATGATGATGATGAAATTACACTTTGAAATACTTTGAAAAAAGCTACAAAAGTGATTAACCATTTTTTTGGTGTTTGATTTGGTTTATTTTTTGTGTTCTGTGTATTTTTGTTTGTCCTATTTGTCATTTCTTTTTTAATGAAAAAAACTAATAAATATTTTTTTTTAAAAAAAGAATAATTTCTTTTCTCTGGTTCCATAAGAATTACTTTTCCAGCCCCTGCTCTGAGGTAATGCAGGGACTAACACCTCTAATTACGAACTTTTCTAGATAAGAACCAGGTATTCAAGATTTTTTTTGCCTCTTCTCAAGCACCATTTTCCGCTTACAAACCCAAGCCTCTGAAACTGTAACCGGAAAAGGCAGGGAGAAGCCTCCGTGGGGCCTCTCTAGGAATCTCCTGGGAGGAAACAGGGCCAGAATAGGCGGGGAGAAGCCTCCATTGGGCATCTCTAGGAATCTCCTGGGAGGAAACAGGGCCAGAAAAGGTGGGGAGAAGCCTCCGTGGGGCCTCTCTAGGAATCTCTTGGGAGGAAACAGGGCCAGAAAAGGCGGGGAGAAGCCTCCATTGGGCATCTCTAGGAATCTCCTGGGAGGAAACAGGGCTGGAAAAGGCGGGGAGAAGCCTCCATGGGGCCTCTCTAGGAATCTCCTGGGAGGAAACAGGGCCTCCACCCTCCCTGTGGTCTCCCCAATCGCATGCCTTATTTGCTTTTACATTGATTCCTATGGGAAAAATTGCTTCTTCTTACAAACTTTTCTACTTAAGAACCTGGTCACGGAATGAATTGAATTGGTAGGTAGAGTCACCACTGTATCTGCCTGTGCATTTTCCACCCGCTGCACTGTTTGTTTGTTCTTTATTCCAGGATCCGAGCTTTCTACGTGCCAACCTTGGGCTCTTGAGACCAAATGTCTTCATCTGCTGTGAAACCTGGCAAAATAAGCGCTTACAAAGCGGTTAAAATAGACCCCGAGAGTGACTATTGTACGCCAGGAGCCTTTGATTTGGAGAGGCTCTTCTGGAAAGGAAGTCCCAAATACACGCATGTCAACGAAGTCTGGCCAAACCTGTACATAGGAGATGAGTAAGTTGTGTCAAAAAAAAAAAAACTCTTGGGAGCCACAGGTTGTTGTACATACTCCTGATCAGTTGGAGGATGATGAAGATATTGAGGACTCGGATTCAGATAGTGTTTATGAATTAGTGGGGGGCCCGGGGTTACAGGTAGTAGAACAGGTGGGAGGCCAGCCACAGGATGGGGCTATGAGTTCAGGATCTAGCGAGGAAGAATCAGACCTCGCTGGGTTAACCCTAAATTCAGAAGGGCCCAAAAACGTAGAGAACAGAGGTCTGGAAGAAGATATTAAGGAGAGGAATGGGTTAAATACTGTAGTGATGTATTTGGCACGTCAGGGGGTCAGTGGAGAAGAAGGGTGGAGTTTCAACGTTGCCGAAGGGAAAATGGATCTGTTTTTTGCCAAGCAAAAGTATTCTGTGTTGTTAACAGTCAGTTCTGCTGTTTTTCAAAGTCATGCTGTTAGGAAAATAAATCTTGTTAAGTGGAGCAGGAGGAGGAATGTGAGGAACGCAGCTAAGAGAGATAACGGACCCAGTGCCTGTATGGAATGTGCTTGAATTACAGGAGAGCAGAGAAATAAATGGAGTTTCTTTATTCATGAAATGATGCATTTAACAAGAGTTGTTTGTAATTGCTAAATTTCTACCAGAAACCAGAACACAGGTAACTTGTCATTGCTACCTCGGCTGCGAGAGCTATCGTGGGGCTAACTAGATTTGTCCACGTTTCTTCAACACTCCGTGGCCTGTACTGGTTCCCAATCAGTTTCCGGTCACAATTCAAAGTGTTGGGTATGACCTATAAAGTCCTACATGGTAGCGGACCAGAATATCTCTGGGACCGCCTGCTGCTGCACGAATCCCAGCAACTGGTTAGGTCCCACAGAGTTGGCCTTCTCTGTGTCCTGTCGACAAACAATGTCGTTTGGCGGGCCCCAGGGGAAGAGCCTTCTCTGTGGCGGCCCCGGCCCTCTGGAGCCAACTCCCCCCGGAGATTAGAACTGCCCCCACCCTCCCTGTCTTTTGTAAACTACTCAAGACTCACTTATACCGCCAGGCATGGGGGAGTTGAGATATTCCTTTCCCCTAGGCCATTACAATTTACGCATGGTATGTTTGTTTGTATGTTTGGTTTTATAATAAGGGTTTTTAGTTGTTTTATTATTGGATTGTTACATGCTGTTTTTATCAGTTGTTAGCCGCCCCGAGTCTGCAGAGAAGAGTGGCATACAAATCCAATTAATAAATAATAATAATAATAATAATAATAATAATAATAATAATAATTATTATTATTATTATTATTATTATTATTATTATTTTCGGTGCTGAGTAAACCAATAGGTAAATTATGCAAAGCTCACCTCTGTCCCAAAGTGAGTTGTCCATGGCAAGTTGTTCCACAGTGAGTTGGCTGTAGACAGTTGTCCATGCTGAGTTGAGTTGTTGAGTTGACCGCAGCAAGTTGGCTATGGCACGTTTGTCAGTACCATGTACTATTTCGGTTGGGTTTCCATTATATTATAGATAAGCCAGCATCGAACGTTAGAAGGAAATAATGATATTGCTTTAAGAGCCAGGCAGGAATTATGGGCTGGGCTGCAATTTGGCGGGGCCCAGGGGAAGAGCCTTCTCTGTGGCGGCCCCAGCCCTCTGGAACCAACTCCCCCCAGAGATTAGAATTGCCCCCACTCTCCTTGCCTTTCGTAAGCTGCTTAAAACCCACCTCTGCCGCCAGGCATCGGGGAATTGAGATACTTTTCCCCCCTAGGCCATTACAATTTTATGCATGGTATGTCTGTATGTATGATTGGTTTTTATAATAATGGGTTTTTAACTGTTTTTAGTATTGGATTATTATTGTATGCTGTTTTCTTACTGTTGTTAGCTGCCCCGAGTCTGTGGAGAGGGGCGGCATACAAATCCAATAAATAATAATGATAATAATTTGGTAATATAAGAGAGACAGATGTGCCTCTCTCTGTTATATTCTATGGTTACATTCTCATTCTGTTGTTGCTCTGCGTTGTGTTCTGCTACCTAATCATGTAATGTTGGTTATATTGTTATTTATGCAGTATATGCTGGTTAAGTATTAATCTCTGAGCTGTGTGCAATATTAGATGTAGAATATGCTAACAGCTGTGTGCAAGATATTGTGAATAATATATTATACTGATGTAAAGGTAATAAGAATAGGCTGTGCGCTAATACTAAATGGTATATTATATATATGTCCGGGAAGGAGATAATGTGTTATATATGTATTATAATTGCAGTGTATATCCTGTAAATAATATCTTTAATATCCTGTTGACTTGTATTGTTATCTGAACAAGCCACCACTGCCACATGTACTCTGGTTACAATACAGTACATCCATCATTGGTTGCTTGACCAGGGTGGAATGCTGACAATGTTATCCCATTCCCATCTGTATTGTAAAGCTGAACAGGGCTGGGTTCTGTTCTGCCGGCGTGTCCCAACCCCCCGTAATTACAGGGTAATTAGTCCAGAAGAACACACACCACACGATAGAAGGAAAACCAAAAGTCTTTATCACCAGAAAAGCAGAAAAAACTCCCTTTTTAAATGTCAAAGGGATTTTCTGGTACACATAAGGCACAGGTTAAATGCAATCCAATTTCTCCGTACTGAAGGAGCGGGTCCAGCAGTCACATGGGTTGCTCATGTCCAATCCGGTGGAACTGAGCCTAGTGTTAAAAAAGCTTGCCGGATCCGCCCCTTCCCCAGAATTCGCTCAGTTCGCATATCCTGCGGTTGTATTGTGATAGCTCGTTCAACATTCTAACACCTTCCCTTCGATCTTTCCCTTCAAAAGTAGTAAGATTTATTTGTTCTTATTTATTTACTTGCACTAATAGCGCCAGCCGTTTGTGGCTCGGCTTTTTTTTTTTTTTCTTGGGAGAAGTTGCGGTTTCGTTTTCCCCCGGCTGTCATGCCGTGTACGATCCCCGCTGCCGCTTGTGGATTCTTTTAATCCTTTGGCCTGGAGGTCTTGGTGCAAGTATTGATTCATTGCTAAATTATTGTATTATTGATAAAGGGCTTAAGAAATACCTCCTGCGGAGTGAGACGCTTGTTCTAGTCTCCTGGACTTAGTCGATCGCTTCCCCTTTAAGAACTTCCATTACGGAGCGATTTTTCGGCGCGAAGGCCTTCGCGCCCTTTTTAAAATTAGGTCTCTCGTGTTGGCCTCCTGCCAGCCGCGTAGGCCTCAGTCCACCGCGTGGATCCCGGAGTGGGCTTTGGGACGCTCAGGCTTAATTCTCCACCGGCTAAGCCTCCAACCAGAGTGCCTTGGTTACTTTAATTAAAGTTTAGGGAGGCTGGCCACGCTGTATTTGGGGGCACGAACTCTGGGTTTGCCCAGATTGTCCTCAAGTCTCAGCAGCTCCGAGGCCTCGGAGCAGGATCCATTCCTCTTGGGAAGCCTTTGAAATTCTTCTCCCTAATTATTCAGTTATTTGGCTCAGCCTGGTCTTCTGCTAATTGTCAGACTATGGCTACCTTTCCCAAGAGAGGCACAACTAAAGGTCCCAGAGAGGCCAGGCCTACAGGCGATGAGATTACCAGTATCCCCCAGGCCTCGACCTCCTCTTCTTCAGGGGCCCGCCCCTCGACCAAGGTCACCAGGGCTGAGAAGAGAAGGGACCTAGCCCTACAAAGAATCCATGATAAATCAGCAAAGCGTTTGAAAGTACAGGCCCAAGTACTCAGTAGTCAAGACCCCCCAGAGGCTTCTAGTCTGCCTCCTTCTGGGGTCCCTGTGTTATCTCTGGATGAGCCAAACCTAGACAGACCCCAACCTAACCTATGGGGAATAGGTCCAGAGGAACCAGATATTATTGAAGATTCCCCCCAGCCAGGATCCTCCCAGGCCTTCAGGGATTCTTCTGCCATTCCTGCTGATATTTCTAGTTTACCTCCTGAATTCCAATCTATTTTTTCTGTGTTGTCCAAGGCCATTGATGCTAAACTCTCTACCATCAATGAGCTTCCCTTACCTCCTCCTCCTCCTCGTCCCTCCCGCCCCTTGGGTTCTTCCCCAGCGGTTAGAGCTCCTATTCAGGATGATTCAGATTCCTCTCAGGACGAATATGAGGATATGGAGGAGGATGAGGATCCCTTTCAAGGCCTCTCAGATGATGAGGAATCCCAAATAAAGGTGCCTTCTCCAATTACTTTTTTTCCTTCTCAATTGTTCAAATCTCTCCTCCTCAAAGCTAGAATTTCTACAGGATTGGCGGCCCAGGAGAAACAGGCCTCCACATCCACTGACCCCCCGGAGGAGAACTTACCTTACTTCACAGAGGAACAGGAGGATAACGAGGTAATTCCTATGCCTAAATTGTTTAAAGATGCCTTACTTAAACAGTGGGATTTCCCAGCCTCTGGGCTTAATCCCTCAACCAAGGATAGAAAATTGTACAAACTTTCCTCTTCCTATGAGGAGCTCCTATCTTTTCCAAAACCGGATGAACCGGTCAAGATCCTTCACTCGGCGGCTGCTGTGCCAGGCGAAGCAGAGGAAGTCCTCCGCCCAGAGGACAAGCGGATTGAACAAATGCTCAAAAGAGGATTCACCGCAGATTCCTGGGCCATTAAAAGTTCTGCAGCGGCTTCCTTTTTCTCCAGAGCCATGCTTCTCTGGCTTCGCCAACTTCAACAGCATATTCCTCCCGATGACTTGAGAGGTCAACAAGACTTCAACAAGGTCTTTGCAGCTGCTCAGTACGTGGCTGATGCCACTTTACAATCTACTAGATTTTCTGCTAAGTCTATTGCAGCTTCTACAACGGCAAGAAGACTCCTATGGATTCGCCCTTGGCAAGCGGGAGTACGCCAGAAGTGGCAGTTATCCCTGGGACCCTTAAAGCGCGACCTTCTTTTCGGTGATCTTCTGGATCCACTCCTCACGGAAACCACGGACAAGAAGAAAGTTTTGGGTCCAACCACCAAAAAGGCTACCAAAACGCAGTCCTTTCGTCGCCCAGGGCGTCAGCAAGACCAAGCGGCTTCCTATCAGAGATCTCCAGGTCAGTATTCCCCCCGTTTTCGTTCCCAAGGTAGGAACTCCAGGGGCAGAGGGTTTCGCTTCCAAAGGGGAGCGTCCTCTAACAGGGCTTCAAAGAAACCTAGATGGTAATTCTTCCTCAATTCCCATAGGTGGTCGCCTGGCCCATTTCGCCTCTAATTGGCGTCTCACCTCCAGGGACCCCTGGGTCATTGACACTGTTCAAACAGGCCTTCTTTTAGAATTTATCTCTCCCCCCCCCGAAACGTTTCATTTCCTGCCCTTCTCCCAGGTCCTCCTCAGATTGTAACCGTATGGAGGAGGCCATTTCCCACTTATTGTCCATCAGAGCCATCCAACCGGTTCCTCCCGGTCAGAAGGGTCTAGGTTTTTACTCCATCCTATTTATGGTTCCAAAATCCTCCGGAGGTTGGAGAGCTATTTTGGATTTAAAGAAGCTGAACCTATTCATCAAATATAGGAAGTTTAAGATGCACTCCTTATCATCTATTTTGGCCGCCATCCACACGGGAGATTTCATGGTCTCTTTAGACCTTACTGAGGCTTACCTCCACATTCCGATAGCCAAATGCCACAGAAAATTTTTGCGTTTCTCCTTTCAAGGCAGGCATTTCCAGTATAGGGCGATGCCATTTGGCCTTTCCTCGGCCCCTCGGGTTTTTACAAAGCTCTTGGGGTCCCTGGCGGCCTATATCCGGGCGTCTCCCATTCACATTTTATGTTATCTTGATGATATTTTGATTCATGGGAACTCCCTAGAGAAAGTGAAAACAGACCTTTCTGTCACCATGTCAGTCCTTCAGGACCATGGATTTTCCATCAACTTTGATAAAAGTCATCTCCAACCTTCCACTTCCATTTTACACCTGGGATCCATTATTAATTCAGAATCCTCCCAGGTCTTTCTCTCTCCCGAGAGAAAATTCAGTATAGGGGAGTTAATTTCTTGCATTCTATCTAAACCTTCAGTATCCATAGTATCCCTGTCTTCCCTTTTGGGGAAGATGGTGTCATGCATAGGCATCATTCCCTGGGCTCGCCTTCATGCTAGGGAACTACAGTGGCTCCTATTACCCTTTCAGAGATCGGGGCACAGCAACTCAAATCGTCGCATTGTCATCCCTCCAAGGGTTCGCAGATCCTTCAAGTGGTGGAAGTCTCCGGCCATGGACAAAGGATCCCCGTTCAGGTGCCCGGATCAATTTGTCATCACCACAGATGCCAGTCTATCGGGATGGGGCGCCCACGCCCAGGGGATGATAGCCCAGGGCACGTGGTCCCCGGAGGAAGCTTTCAAGCCAATCAATTGGCTAGAGTTAAGAGCCGTTTCCCTGGCTCTGAAGCATTTCTCTCCTCGCATTCCCAACCGGCACGTTCTCATTCTCACCGACAACATTGCCACAAAAAGCCATATCTGCAGACAGGGGGGCACGAGATCCAAAGCCCTCATGAGGGAGGCCCTCAAGTTAGGCCTTTGGGCGGAAAAACATCTTCGGTCGCTCCTAGCCGACCACATTTCGGGGAGCCTCAACGTCCAGGCGGATTGGCTATCTCGAGCAACGATAGACCCAGGAGAGTGGAACCTCCATCAGGACCTGTTCCATCAAATCAGCCTCAGATTCGGCCTATCAGTCCTGGATCTCTTCGCGACCAATGCGAACGCCCAACTCCCTCGCTTCTTTTCCAGATTTCCATCCCCGGGAGCGGAAGCAATCAATGCCCTCTGGAGCCCATGGCCTCCAGGCCTACTCTACGCATTCCCTCCAATTCCAATTCTCCCGGATGTGATTCACAAGGTCCTCACCGAGAGGGCCCGAGTAATCTTAATCGCCCCTCATTGGCCCCGCCGGCCCTGGTTCGCGGATCTCCAACAGTTGTCCGTCCAGGACCCTTGGCGACTCCCCGTTTCGGGGGATATGCTGCGGCAGGGGGCCTCATTCCATCCAGACCCGGAGTGGTTCCACCTCACCGCCTGGCTGTTATCAGGAGAGACTTAGAACTGCGTGGTCACGACCCCGATACAGTGGAGGTCATTTTAAAGGCCAGAAGGGGTTCGACCAATCGAATCTACGACCACACGTGGTCCAAGTTTCACCAGTGGTGTCTACAGGAAGGCCTTTCTCCCCTGTGCATTCCCATACACAGAATCATTTCCTTCCTTATGCAAGGTTTCCATAAAGGACTTTCCACCAGCACCCTCCGGCGTCATCTGGCGGCAATTTCCTCTGTCCTGGGGGCCCCCCGCAGACAGCCTCTCCGATCCTTCCCAGAGGTTCAGGAATTCCTCAAGGGCATAGCCAACCTTAGACCTTCCAAGGTCCACAGGTATCCATCCTGGGATTTGCCACGGGTTCTCCACTCCCTCACGCAGGCACCATACGAGCCCCTAAAATCGGCATCCCTCAGATACCTATCCTTTAAAGTAGCATTTCTGGTGGCTATTACCTCTGCCCGACGCATTTCGGAGCTGGCTGCCCTCTCAATCAGACAGGACCTTTGTCAATTCCATCAGGACAAGGTAGTCTTGCGACTGGACCCCACCTTCTTACCCAAGGTCAGTTCCATGTTCCACAGAACTCAGGATATTGTCCTACCTTCCTTCTGCCTCCAACGAGACCATCCCTTGGCAATTAGATGGCACACCCTGGATCTCATTAGAGCGCTGAGAATCTATATCCAACGCACAGGACCCTTTCGGAGGTCAGAAGCACTTTTTATAGCCTATCACCCCAGAGTCATGGGTGCCAAAGTGTCTTCAACAGTGATAGGCCGTTGGATCAGAGGGACTATATCTAAGGCCTATGAGTCGGCCTCCCTCTCAGTTCCAAGGAACATCACAGCGCATTCCACCAGGAGCGCAGCCACTTCGGCCGCTTGGGCAACTCAAGCCCCGTTGGAGGAGGTCTGCAAAGCAGCCACTTGGGCCTCGCCAAATTCCTTCATCAGGCACTACAAGATTGATTCATACGCTTCAGCGGACGCTGCCTTCGGCAGAAGGGTACTCCAATCCGTTATCTCTCACGATAGCAATCTAATCCCACCCTAGGGACCATCTATTGGGTATGTCCCATGTGACTGCTGGACCCGCTCCTTCAGTACGGAGAATAGGCGTTGATTGCTTACCTGAACGCCTCTTCTCGTACGGTGAGCGGGTACAGCAGTCACTTCCCGCCCTTGTATGTGTCTTCTTTACTTTCCTATAACCTTCTTCCTCTAACAATGAGAGTTGAACACTACAGAGCTTCACAGCTGAGCCTAGTCTATGGATTCGCGAATTCTGGGGAAGGGGCGGATCCGGCAAGCTTTTTTAACACTAGGCTCAGTTCCACCGGATTGGACATGAGCAACCCATGTGACTGCTGTACCCGCTCACCGTACGAGAAGAGGCGTTCAGGTAAGCAATCAACGCCTATTCTCACCCAGTAACTGGGAAAGTGGCTCCAAATTCCAAAGTCCAGAAAATCCACACACAGTCTTGAACAGGGAAACAGCAAAACCACGATCTTGACAAATCAGATAAACTTCCACAAGGCTAAACCAGCACGCTGTTGTTTTTATCTGTAGCACTAATTACAGCAGCCCCACCCAACCACAGGTGGCCTCACTTATTTCCTGTAATAATCCTTCAGTTGTTCTCTCCTATGCATCACTCTACGCATGCATGGATCTGTCATAAGTTCTTGTTCAGAATCCAGGGATGATAAGGATGATTGATCTCCTCCTGGGCTGTCTGCCAAACTCCCCTCTTCCCTTTCACTCACGCTTCCTTGGTCAGAGGAGACTTTGTCGGCAGATTCTATTGGGAGCAAAACAGACCTGTGGCATGTGGATGTTTCCCCCAAATCCACCTCCACATTCCTTGGGGCAGGAGCTGGGCCAGAGCCAACCACAACAGGTTCCTTCCGGTTTGCACCAGATCGTCCAAATTGCTAGTGACCCGCTGGTGACAGCAGGATGGCATCATGGACCTGGTTCAGTTGGTGCTGCTCTGTCGGTGCTGCCATCTTTTTTCAGAATTTTTGACGAATTTTTTACTGTTTGGACGTTATTTCCTCTGTGGCTGCTTGAAAAAGGGCCCTCCAACATGCCTGCCCTGGGGTTTATACATTTATTTATTCATTCATTCATTCATTCATTCATTCATTCGATTTTTATGCCGCCCTTCTCCTTAGACTCAGGGCGGCTTACAACATGTAAGCAATAGCACTTTTTAACAGAGCCAGCATATTGCCCCCATAATTCGGGTCCTCCTTTTACGCACCTCGGAAGGATGGAAGGCTGAGTCAACCTTGAGCCGGTGATGAGATTTGAACCGCTGACCTACAGATCTACAGTCAGATTCAGTGGCCTGCAGTACAGCACTCTAACTGCTGCGCCACCCCAGCTTTTATTCATTTGCCCGAAGCACAGCTGATCAGCTCTTCAGCTGTGTTTCGGGATAATTACAGCTCCTGAGCATGCGCAGAAGCAGAATTGCGCGAGGGGACGCTTGGGTGCGCATGCACCACATTGCGCTGTGAACTGTAAGGTAAGTGGAACCCACCCATGAATCCGAAGCTGAGATGGGTGCAAAAATCCAGATTGGCCACTGAGACTGTGGGGTCAGAGCCCTGGTCACTTTCGAACATGCGAAGGAGAAAAAAAAGATTGGACTCGTATAGTTGTTTTTAAAAATCCCTTTCTGCTTTGGCCACAGGAAAACTGCACTTGACCGGTACAGCCTCGAGAAAGCTGGCTTCACCCATGTGCTCAACGCAGCCCACGGACGATGGAATGTGGACACGGGGCACACCTACTACGAGGACATGGCTATTCAGTACCACGGAGTGGAGGCAGACGACCTTCCCACCTTCAACCTCAGCCAGTTCTTCTACTCTGCTGCAAAGTTCATCCACGAAGCACTCCAGGACGAGACCAGTAAGTCCACCTATGCTTGCAAGCGATCGATGCCTGGGTCCACTCCAGACCCATAGTTTCTTATACCCTGGGTTGAGGGATCTTTAGGGCAGTGGTGGGTGGGCTGCTACCAACGAAGGGCCAGATTTGCTGGTGATACTGGAATGCGCCGGGGAGCGGTGAGTGCATGCGCAGGATTCCAGTGCAAGATTTGGCTTCTGGGCATGCGTGCGTGCGAGATTTTGGTTAAAAAAAAATTTAGATTATTTTTAATATTAGATTTGTTTACATTGTCTTTTTATACTGTTGTTAGCCTCCCCGAGTCTTCGGAGAGGGGCGGCATACAAATCAAATCAAATCCCAGCGACCGATTAGGAGTGGGCCTTCTCCGGGTCCCGTCAACTAAACAATGTCGGTTGGCGGGCCCCAGGGGAAGAGCCTTCTCTGTGGCGGCCCCGACTCTCTGGAACCAACTCCCCCCAGAGATTAGAACTGCCCCTACTCTCCTTGCCTTTCGTAAGCTCCTTAAAACCCACCTTTGTCGTCAGGCATGGGGGAACTGAGACATCTCCCCCGGCCTTATACAATTTATGCATGGTATGTTTGTTTGTATGTATGTTTGTTTAGTAAATGTTTTTTTTAAAATCAAACCGGGGGGTTTTAAATATCTTAAATTATATTTGGATTTGTTATAAATTGTTTTTATTCTGTTGTGAGCTGCCCCGAGTCTGCAGAGACTAAATAATCTAAATAATAATTAATAAATAAATAAATAAATAAATCAAATCAAATCAATAATAAGGCTGCTGCTGCTGCTCAGAGGCCAAAAGACAGTCACTATTGGATCCTAAGAGACTCAAGAACCTTGCACCTGCTGAGACCCCTGTAGGTCTGTGCACCACCCAAAAGCACGCCAGCAGAAAAACCAAAGTTCCTGACGCCAAATCTCAGTGGTTTCTCTCTCTTCTCTCTCTCTCTGTTTTGGTTTCTTGATCTTTGCAGACAAGATCCTGGTCCACTGCGCCATGGGCCGTAGCCGCTCAGCCGCCTTGGTGTTAGCCTACCTGATGATCTACGAGCACATGACGGTGGTGGATGCCATTGGCCAGGTGCTCCAGCACAGGTGCATCCTCCCAAACCGCGGTTTCCTGAAACAGCTCCGGGAACTGGACATAAAGCTGGCCTTGGAGAGGAAAAATGGCACCAAGAGGCTCAACGCAAGCAAAGAGGAGAAGACCCACGCAGAGATTTAACATTCCGTATTTTTGAAAATAAGTAGCTACAAAAATAATTAAGGAGTGTGAAACCACTAGGTAAAGAGAGTCATTTGTTACCAATAAAGGAAGGGACGAGGCAGGAGCGGGGAGGTGGGCGAACTCAGAAGGCCTTCAAATGTCTTTTAAGTTATTTTCAGCTTGATTATATGCAAGGGAAGGAGCGATGGACGGCAGCCTTTTCACAGAGAGCTTGCAACCAGGAAGGCAGCTCCTCTTCTGCAAAGGAGAAAGGAACTTCTGCGACGATTATACTGTATTTAACAGTGCACAGTGTGCAGGAAGGGAATATACACAGTGTGTAAGTCTGGGTCGAACTGTGGAGTCCTGGGGACTTTCTGAACTTGGTTGTTGCTGTGCAGACGTCTTATTACCCAGCTAGGGGACATCATCAGGGCACTGATGTATGTGAGCAAGTCTGCACACAAAGCACCAAGCTACCTCAGAGAGCACCAAGGACTCCAAACAAGATGACGAATGTCCATCCATTGTTTTCAAAGGGGACCTTGACATCTTGGAGGTGATGTCTAGACTTGAACGTGAATTGGATTAAAGTGAGAGAGAGACGCACATAGTCTATGCAAAAAAACAAGAGCACTTGGAGAACCAAGTAGCATCTCAAACAAATCATCGCCATTGTTGTTGTCATCGTTTATCTTAAATCACTCCGCTGCGGGATGAAATCCTTAAGAACCTACTAACCACATCAGAGCAGCATGTTAGATTATAATCCATAAACTTGAATAAAGAAATCTTCATTTTGTAGTGGGTTAATTTAGGATTAGCATCACCACCATCATCACTAACACCACCAACAAAGAACATAAGAACACAACAACACAAGAGCACACAACAGATTTAAACTTAATATTAACCGCTCCAAACTTGACTGTAAAAAATATGACTTCAGTAACCGAGTTGTCAAAGCGTGGAACTCATTACCGGACTCCGTAGTGTCATCCCCAAACCCCCAACACTTTACCCTTAGATTATCTACGGTTGACCTATCCAGATTCCTAAGAGGTCAGTTAGGGGCGAGTACAAGTGCACTAGAGTGCCTTCCGTCCCCTGTCCTATTGCTCTCCTATATCTCCTATACCTTTCTTCTATTCCTATATCTCTTTTATTCTTTCATTGATATGTTCTATTCCTATAACTTCTTTTCTATTCTTTCTTTGATATATTTTACTATGAGTATCTCCTCTATAACCTTCATCATGTATTTTACAATGTGTATATAGATATATACCCACTAAAACCCTTATTGCATATTGGACAAAATAAATAAATAAAATAATAAATAAATAAAATAAGAGTGTAAGAATAGCCCTGCTGAATCAGGCCAAAGCCCATCGAGTCCAGCATTCTGTGTCCCACAGTGACCCACCAATTGTCCATGGGGATCTTGAGCAGAAAGAGAAGGCAAACCCCTCCCTTTCCCTTGACCCCCAACAAATGGTACCCAAGGGAATCCTGCCTGCCTCAACCAACATAGAGGCGGCACTTGGACATCCGTTTCAATAACCGATACACTTGGCATCCATGAATCTGTCTAATCCTGCCTTGAAGCTATCCAGGCTGACAGCTGTCACGGCCTCTTCTGGAAGTGAATTCCATAAACCAAGGACCCTCTGGGTGAAGAAATATTTCCCTTTATTTGTCCTCATTTTCTTACCTATGAGCTTTAGGGAGGGCCCCCTTGTCCTAGTATTGTGTGATGGAGAAAATAATTTTTCTCTATCCACCTTTTCTCTCCCATGCATGATTTTATACACTTCGATCAAGTCACCCCTTCAACGCCGTCTTTCAAGGCTGAAGAGACCAAGGCGTTGCAACCTGGTTTCCTAAGGGAGGGGCTCCATTTCCTTGATCATTCTTGTTGCCCTTTTTTGCACCTTTTTCAATTCCATTATATCCTTCTTGAGGTGCGGTGACCAGAACTGTACACAAATTGAGGTTAACACGCTTAATTATTTTCTTTTGGTGTGGTGCATTACTTTCTGGGCGTCCCTCGTATTTTGGAGTTTCCTGTTTTAACACGATAGCGGGAATTGACTACAAAACCCATAACCATTTTAATCAATGGAGAAAAAAATGTTTCTGGGGATATGGAGGAAGAGTTCAAATTCTTAAATGCTACAAGCACTATCAGCTATCAACACATTTTTCTTGTTTAGATTTAATTTCAGTTATTTATTTTCAGTATATCACCACCATGCCTTCCAGACCAGGGGTCTCCAACCTTGGCAATTTTAAGCCTGTCTGGCTGGGGAATTCTGGGAGTTGACGTCCGCCAGGCTTGAAGTTGCCAAGGTTGGGGACCCCTGTTCCAGACATTACATCTAAAGCCATAGCAGATGGACCTAGAAGTGAGCTATTGTGATACCTGCGTGCTGCTACTTTACCTCAATTTTTTCTTTTATCGTTGTCCAAAATGATAATATGGAGTTAAGCAGTGAGGTTACAATTCAAAGTGTTGGTTATGACCTATAAAGCCCTTCATGGCATCGGATCCGAATATCTCCGGGACCGCCTTCTGCCACACGAATCCCAGCGACCAGTTAGGTCCCACAGAGTTGGCCTTCTCCGGGTCCCGTCGACTAAACAATGTCTGGTGGGACCCAGGGGAAGAGCCTTCTTTGTGGTGGCCCCGACTCTCTGGAACCAGCTCCCCCCAGAGATTAGGATTGCCCCCACCCTCCTTGCCTTTTGTAAGCTCTTTAAAACCCACCTCTGCCATCAGGTATGGGGGAACTGAGACATCTCCCCCGGCCTATATAATTTATGCATGGTATGTTTGTGTGTATGTCTGTTTTTTAAATAAGGGGCTTTTAGAGACTTTTTAATATTAGATTCGTGATATATTGTTCGTATTATTGTTGTGAGCCGCCCCCAGTCTGGGGAGAGGGGCGGCATACAAATCTAATTAATAATAATAACAATAACATATGGAGAGCAATGTATATTCTGCTGGTCTGAGTGGAGGTTGGTTCCAATTTCTGGAGCTAATAATGGACTTTGGTTTTCCTGGAGAGCTGAATCAATAGGAAAGGAGTAAATTTATAGAACAGGCTCAAATAATAAATTTGTCCAGGGGATAGACAGATCGTAGGTAGTGGGACAGATGGATAGAGCAAGCATTGGCTTCTTTGTATTCACATTCTAAGATGTAGAGGTGCACCAAAAATGGATATTGTCTATGTTCGCTACGAAAGCAAAGGGTTTCTGTCAAAGGTTCAGCACAAGTGGCTTGCATTGGCTGCCGATCAGTTTCCGGTCACAATTCAAAGTGTTGGTCATGACCTTTAAAGCCCTACATGGCATGGGACCAATTACCTCCGGAACTGCCTGCTACCGCACGAATCCCAGCGACCGATAAGGTCCCACAGAGTTGGCCTTCTCCATGTCCCGTCGACTAAACAATGTCGTCTGGCGAGACCCAGGGGAAGAGCCTTCTCTGCGGTGGCCCCGACCCTCTGGAAGCAACTCCCCCCGGAGATTAGAACTGCCCCCACCCTCCCTGTCTTTTGTAAACTACTCAAGACTCATTTATGCCGCCAGGCATGGGGGAGTTAAGATATTCCTTCCCCCTAGGCCATTACAAGTTATGCATGGTATGTTTGTGTGTATGTTTGGTTTTATTATAAAGGTTTTTAGTTGTTTTATTAATTGGATTTCTACATGCTGTTTTTATCATTGTTGTTAGCCACCCCGAGTCTGCGGAGAGGGGTGGCATACAAATCCAATAAATAAATAATAATAATAATAATAATAATAATAATAACAACAACAACAACAATAACAACAACACGTGCTTCAGACTCTCGGTTTAGAGCAGGCCTCTCCGAACTTGGCAACTTTATGACTTGTGGACTTCAACTCCCAGGATCCCTCAGTCGGGAATTCTGAGAGTTGAAGCCCACAAGTCTAAAAGTTGCCATGATTGGAGATCTCTGGTTTAGAGCCATGGGCAATGTGAAGCAATTAGGAGGTCACGGCTTGATATAGAGATATTTTGGTGTAAGCCCAGAGGCTGGTTCATTCAAACGGAGATGGAAGGCAATGGATGAGCAAAGCCCTTTCCTTCCCCAGATGTCCATTCAGATCCTTCCATGTCTCTCTTTCTCTCACTTAAACTGACCCAACAGCCTGGAACCTCACCCAATGGGGTTTGTGACAATTTGCCATGGCCAACTCGCTACAGGATAACTCTCTTTACAGCCCTCGCTAAGCTGTTTACAGAGTCAGCCTGTTGCCCCCAACAATCTGGGTCCTCGTTTTACTGACCTTAGAAGGATGGAAAGACAAGTCGACCTTGAGCCGCTGAGAATCGAACTGCAGGCTGTGGGCAGAATTAGCCCGCAATTCTGCATTCTAACCACTCTGCCATGGAGGGAAGGGAGAGAGGGAGGGAGGGAGAGAGAAAGGAAGATAAGGAAGGAATAGCAATAGCACTTAGACTTATATACCGCTCCATAGTGCTTTTACGGCTCTCCCTAAGTGGTTTACAGAGTCAACCTATTGCCCCCAACCATCTGGGTTCTCATTTTCCCCACTTTGGAAGGATGGAAGGCTGAGTCAACCTTGAGCCTGGTGAGATTCGAACTGCCAAATTACAGTCAGCTGGCAGTCAGCAGAAATAGTGGATTCTAACCACTGTGCTGTGCTGTACAGCTGTGTCTACCTGGTAAAAAGAGCCATGGTAGCATAGTGGTTACAATGCAGAATTGCAGGCTGGCTCTGCCATTGCCAGCAGTTCGGTCCTGACCAGCTTAAAGTTGACTCAGCCTTCCATCCTTCTAAGGTCAGTATAATTGTTGTGGTTAGGTCTGGCCCAGCTCCTGCCCCAAGGATTGTGGATGTGGGGGAGACATCCACATGCTGCAGGCCTGTTTTGCCCCCGGTGGAATCTGCTGATGAAGCCTCCTCTGACCAAGAAGACATGAGTGACAGAGAGGAGGAGAGTGTGGCAGACAGCTCAGAAGGAGATCAATTATCTAGCTCCTCCTTGGATTCAGAACAAGAGTTAATGATACAGCCACGCATGTGGAGAGCGATGCACAGGCAACAACAACTGAGAGATGATTATCAAAGAAAATGAGGCCACCTGTGGTTGGGTGGGGCTGTGGTCATTAGTGAGGCTGCTATAAAGAGCAGCCTGTGGGTTTGGCCGTTGTGGAGGATTATCTGATCGTTGTGTTTCGTGACTGCTTTACTGACTTTGACCTTTTGTGTGCTGATTTTTCCCCGTTTTGAAACTAAACCAGGGCAAAGTGTGTTTCACTTTGTGAAAGAAGAAGGACTGTGAATTACCTCACAGCTGCAAGCTAAGTATCACAGAACTGATAAGGGACTTGTACCAATTACCAGTTTGTTTGGAGACGAGTGCTCTTTGCTATACCAAAAGAGGGCTTTGTTTTTAAGTGAATTTTCATTATAAAGAACATTGTTTTGAATTTTCAAACGTGTGTGTGTGTCTGAAATTGTATCTGTGCATTTTTGGGAGGATTCTACCAGAGAGCTCGACAGAACAATAATGAGGACCAAGATTGTTGGGGGCGATATACTGACTGTAAACTGCTTAGAGAGGGCTGTAAAAGAACTAAGAAGTGGTATATAAGTGCCATCGCTAAGTGCTATTGCTATTTTGAGCCACGCCCTGTGATTTAGAACCAATGGCAGGAAGCACCACCATTTCCAACTGCACCAGTTATTCTCAAGACAGTAGGCTAAAGGGGCTCATAATTTATTTTTATGTTAAAATGTACAGCTCGTTTTTGTTTTATTTAAGTGACTGACTAAAAAGTTAACATAAATACAAGAAGTTGCACCATGTGTATTATTATTTTTTTATACAAGGATGGAACCACTTGTGGCTCATACTGTCACTTTGTAGAAGTACAAAGGGTACCAAAGAAGGCAGGGGGAGGAAAGAAAACCATATAAACAGACACAAATACCATTTGCTTTTTGCTTTTTTTTTTTACATGCGTTCTTTAAACTTCATTTGATCTATTCACACGCTACTGTTCTATTTACTTTTCTTAAAAAATAACTCCTGTATTTTATAAAGATAGAAAAAATCTACAGATGGGATGAAAATGTAAAAGATTAGAGGCATTTCCATAAAATAGCAACTTTACACCAAATTCACAATTGAAACAAAATCCTGTAAATTGATCTGCATGTGAAAATGTTTCAAAAACTGGATTGCACACACATAATGCTTCTTTCAAATAATAAATGTTTGCAACTTAAAAATAATAAACCACCTGTGTAACAGTAAGCTTCCCCCCTACTTCTTAACTGAAAATTGTCTGTTATTTGAACAAAAAGGTATTTGCCATTCAAAGGTACAATCCAGGGGTAAAATGCTACCGGTTCGGGTTGGTTTGTCCAAACCGGTAGTAACAAATGCTTCCAGTTCACAGAACCAGTAGTAAAAAATGCTTTTAAAAAGTTAAAAAAAAAAAAAAGATTCTGACAATCGGGCGGCACAGCTGATGAACATTTTTAAAAAACCTTTTAAAGCATTTTTAACTACCTATTTGCCCGAACTGGTAATAAAAAACAGCTCCAAGGAAAAAAAATATTATCAGATTTGTGCAACCAAACAGAGGAATTTTTCAAAGAAAAGCGCTCAGGAACTGATCAAACCAAAATTGGAATCATTTTCAATTTTTTTTTAAAAAAAAAAAACCTAATTAGCAAAAATATATATGTATGTATGTATGAATGTGTATATACATACACATATATATGTGTATGTATGTACGTACGTATGTGTGTGTGTGTGTGTGTGTAGATTTTCACGGGTATATGTATGTAGATTGTTGTGAGTTCAGATTTTTTCCCCGTGTAATATTTTGAGGGTCTTTGCAACATTTCGGCAAATGTGATTTTGCCGAAACATTGCAAAAACACTCAAAATATTACACCTGAAAACCCCCAAAATCATAACAATATATATATATATATGTAGATAGATATATATAGATATGCACACACACAGTGGTACCTCTACCTACAAATGCCTCTACTTACGAACTTTTCTAGATAAGAACCATGTATTCAAGTTTTGCCTCTTCTCAAGAACCATTTTCCACTTACAAACCCGAGCCTCCGAAACTGTAACCGGAAAAGGCAGGGAGAAGCCTCCGTGGGGCCTCTCTAGGAATCTCCTGGGAGGAAACAGGGCTGGAAAAGGCGGGGGAATGCCTCTGTGGGGCCTCTCTAGGAATCTCCTGGGAGGAAACAGGGCCTCAAAAAGTGGGGAGAAGCCTCTGTGGGGCCTCTCTAGGAATCTCCTGGGAGGAAACAGGGCCGGAAAAGGCAGAGAGAAGCCTCCATGGGGCCTCTCTAGAAATCTCCTGGGAGGAAACAGGGCCGGAAAAGGCGGGGAGAAACCTCCGTGAGGCCTCTCTAGGAATCTCCTGGGAGGAAACAGGGCCGGAAAAGGTGGGGAGAAGCCTCCGTGGGGCCTCTCTAGGAATCTCCTGGGAGGAAACAGGGCTGGAAAAGGCGGAGGAATGCCTCTGTGGGGCCTCTCTAGGAATCTCCTGGGAGGAAACAGGGCCTCAAAAAGTGGGGAGAAGCCTCTGTGGGGCCTCTCTAGGAATCTCCTGGGAGGAAACAGGGCCGGAAAAGGCAGAGAGAAGCCTCCATGGGGCCTCTCTAGGAATCTCCTGGGAGGAAACAGGGCCGGAAAAGGCGGGGAGAAACCTCCATGGGACTTCTCTAGGAATCTCCTGGGAGGAAACAGGGCCTCCACCCTCCCTGTGGTTTGCCCAATCGCACACATTATTTGCTTTTACATTGATTCCTATGAGAAAAATTGCTTCTTCTTACAAACTTTTCTACCTAAGAACCTGGTCACAGAATGGATTAAGTTTGTAAGTAGAGGTACCACTGTATACACACACACACACCCCTCTTGAACAACCTAATCAAGGCAAAAGACCCACCAATTAAGGAAATGGCTTACTGTTAAGCACAACACCTGTACAGTACTACAAAACGCACTGTCACTAACATAGACAGCGGCATGCGGAAGTGTCCACTTCGAGGGACAAAAAATAATCCAATGGATGCAATGCGAAAAGGCATTTACATGGTGGAGACGAGGGAGGGAGGGAAGCTGACCGCCAGCACCACATCGGGGAGGCTCCAGGAGCGCTGGAGTCAAAGGGGAACAGGCACATCCAAAATGGCGGCAAACCGTCGGCGGAGTTTGCACATTCGCAAGTTTTCCCACACCACAGACGTTCGATTGTGGGGGTTTTTTGTAAGAAAAAAACCCTGCCAATTGCAAAGGAACCGAAATTGCAAATGAAACCAAAATAAAAAGACGTTATGTAAGGCTTTCTTGCTGCATACACGTTTATCATGGTGCCACAAACCAGGGTTTGTTTTGTTTTTGCATTTACACCAATTGCTGGTTTTGAATCACACGCTCCGAAACAGCAACGCATTAAGGGAGGCCGACCCATTGCGGGCTCGCTTGGCGGGGAGGAGGGGGGCCATCTCCCACCCCCTTGCCTTGGGACCTGGGCGCCTATCTCCGCATGTAGGAGCTGTTCAAAGACTGCTTGGGGTTTATGTAGCCGTGATGCGCAGGGGGGGAGTACATCATGTTGCTGTGCGAGGCAGCCTGCATGGGTTGCTGAGCGTAAGCCTGGGTGCCCATCATCCCCATCTGCATCTGCATGGGGTACTGAGTGGTTTGATTCATGTAGCCGGGGTTGGCGTGGTAGCCTCCGTTCATCATCGGCTGAGACATGCCGTAACCGTTCATAGCGTTCAACGGGTTCATGTTCATGTTCACCGAATTGACGTTGTAGGCCGGAGCTGGCATTAAGTTCACACTCATGTTCATGCCGCGCTGCATGGTTAAGGCGCGGGCCGGCCCTTGCATGGCCACGGACTGCGAGGTGCGCCCGTAAAGCTGCGGCTGGTGGGCGGCGGAAGCGGTGGCTGCCGCTGGGGGCAGAGAGGACGACTTAGTCCTAACGGAAACGTGACCTTTGCTGGCCATCTGAGTTTGAAGCCTTTGGGTGTGGGACAAGCCGACGTTCGATGTAGCCATGTTGCGTTGCAGGAGGGGAGGCGGCAGATTGATGGGGGGAGGAGTGAGGTTAGGGGGTGGAGTCATCGTCGCCTGGACTTGGGCCCCTCCCGGAACCGGGTGTGAAGGCTGAGAGAGCTGGACCAGGCCTGAGCTGCTGAGCGCATTGGTTAGAGAGGCACCGTTTGCATAGGAAGTCACGGCCGCTGAGTGGCTGTAAGGCAATGAATGGTCCATCAGGGTATTGGTCAGCTGCTGCAGTTTAGCCAGGCTGAAAGTGGCAGAGGGCTGCGGGTAATGCCCTGCAGCAAACTCCCCCTGGCCCACCCGTTCGTACAAGCCGACGTTGGCGCTGCCGGCCTCGGCCATTTCGCTCATCTGGAGAGGCGGGCTGAAGTTGGCGGCCAGGCTGCACTGAGAGAGCTGCTGGCTACCGCTGGGGGGCCTCTCGACCCCGCAGGCTTGGGGGGATTTGACGCTGCAAGGAGGGGGCGAGTTGATGCTGGCGCTCTGCATCATGCTGCAGCTGCTGTTCACGCCCGACATCTGCTGGGTCACGGCGCAGCTGCTCTGGGTCAGGTTGCCAGAGGTGAGAGCATTGTACGAGCAGCTGTTCTGCGGTGCGTTGTTCCCACAGATGTTGCTACCCAGGGTGGAGTCATAGCTGCTGGGGTTCTCGTAGTTCTCCGTGGTGCTCTCGATGCTGCCCAGATCGCTGAACCCGCTATCGACCACCTGCTGGGAATGGTCTGACACCGACGGGACGTCCATCATAGGGCTAGTTTCCATGTTCTGCAGGGACGAAACCGAGATGCCGCTCTGATCTGAGGTCATCTGGGGGTAAGTGTTTTCTAGGGTGGGCACGTTTGGGCTGCTCACCGAACGAACCGACTGGCTTGGGTGAGACTGGACGGACGAAATGGGGCTGCTGTGGTCCGACTGCTGACAGTCCTCTAAGGAAGCCGCCGGTGGGCTTTGGGCCCCGCTGGAGTAGTTCTGCAGGCTCTGGCACGCCTCTCGGGTCTCCGCACAATCCTGGAACACGTCTTCCTGTTCCGCCGATTCCTGGGTTAAAGACTTGACCGCCTGGATGGTCTCGGAGTCTATTTCCAGAGTTTCTGGATTTGCCTCCTTGAACCCGCAGTTGAGATCATGGCTACTGGCTTCGCTGGAATTATCTGCGCTTTCCTCTCTTGGGTCAGGCCCAGGTTCCAGAAGGGAAGGAAGCTCTTTAAGGTCACCGTTACACTTGGGCGAAAGGTCCACTTTGCAATCCATCAAGTCCATTTCCTTTGGCCTGCCACTCAGTTCCTCGGCGTCTGCAAAACCTTCTGGATTCTCAAGCTCTCCTTTGAAAGCTTCGTCTGAGATGATCTCCTCCGTTTCCTTTGAATCCAGCTGGCTTCCAACCTCATCCTCATGTTCTTCTTCATTACAAGACTGGTTCTTTTCCTCATGTTCTTCTCTAGGCTCGGCCTCATCTTTCTCCAGGACCTCCTCCTCTTGTGGGTCCTTATCTTGACTACTCATACATTCTGTTTCGGTGTTGCTTTCATCCACTTCATCTGCATTTTCCATCCGGGGAAGTTCTAGATACTCAGACATCAGATCTCTTCCTTCATCTTCCTTCGAGAAAACGGTTTCGGAGTCTTTCTCTTTCTCTGGCAGGAAAGAAGCTGGCGATGGGTTGTTTTCAGTCGCCTCCTCTGCCTCCTCTCCCTTCCCCTGACAGTCGGGCTCCATAGGGGTCTCGGGCGGCGTGTACAAATTAAGCTTAAACCCTGGTTTTCTCTCCTTATTTTGCCTCCGCCTGGATGAAGACTGCTTCGCGCTTTTAGGCCATCCTTGCTTATGCGTTACGGGTTCGAGATTGTCTCTAGTGCTTTCTTTGAGGACATCCGCAGCCTCTTCGGCCGTAACTGCAAGGAGTGGGGAAGGGGAGAAAGAAAAAGCCAAGTTAGTCAAATTCAAAATGATTATATGTATACAGTGATACCTTGTCTTACAAACACCTCGTCATACAAACTTTTCGAGATACAAACCCGGAGTTTAAGATTTTTTTGCCTCTTCTTACAAACTATTTCACCTTACAAACCCACTGCCGTCACTGAGATGGCCCGCCTCCGGACTTCCGTTGCCAGCGAAGCACCCGTTGTTGCGCTGCTGGGATTCCCCTGAGGCTCCCCTCCATGGGAAACCCCACCTCCGGATTTCCGTGTTTTTGTGATGCTGCAAGGGAATCCCAGCAGCGCAAAAACGGGCGCTTCGCTGGCAACAGAAGTCCGGAGGTGGGGTTTCCCAGCAAGTGGAGCCTCAGCAAAATTGCAGCATCGCAAAAACAAAGAGGTCCGGAGGTGGGGTTTCAAGGACTTCGGTGTTTTTGCGATACTGCGATTTCACTGATGCTTCCTTCGCTGGGAAACCCCACCTCAGGACTTCCGTTGCCAGCGAAGCACCCGTTTTTGCGATGCTGGGATTCCCCTGCAGCATCACAGAAACACAGAAGTCCGGAGGTGGGGTTTCCCATGGAGGGGAGCCTCAGGGGAATCCCAGCAGCGCAAAAACGGGCACGTTGGCTGGCAAAAGGGGTGAATTTTGGGCTTGCATGCATTAATCACTTTTCCATTGTTTCCTATGGGAAACATTGTTTCATTTTACAAACTTTTCATCTTAAGAACCTCGTCCCGGAACCAATTAAGTTTGTAAGACAAGGTATCACTGTATTCTTATTACAATCTATCCTCACAGCAAAGGTTTAATTAATTAATTAAACCAAACAACTGAAGCACAAATGCCTGGAGGGTTTGGTAAAGCAAATAAAGGGTGGAGGTCATTAGGGCAGATGTGGACTTTTGACCATCGCCACAACACCTTGACCTTTTTTGGACCCATTGATCCCATGAGGCAAAAAGGACATTGTTTTCAATTTTTTCAGGCAGAGAAATATAATGTCACTGCAATTGTCTTGCATATGAGTGGGGTGGGGTAGGGACATGTATTGGACTGGTTGGTTTAGGGTGGTCCCTGCTCCAAGATGTACATTTCAGGTGTTCTGATCCATGCACAGAATGAAACGGGATCCTTTTCATTCTGAACGCAGGGAGAGATTGAGGGAAAGGCTGAGGGGCAGGGTGGAATAATGCAGGAAAGTGTGGGAATCTCTCCTGAGAAGAAGAGGGGACAATCCACACTTATTATTGCCATTCTCTCTCTCTCTCTCTCTCTCTCTGGCTGTGCTGTAACCCACAGAAAGCCAGCAGATCTGGCAGCAGAGTCGGACAATGAAGAGGTTTGGGAGGTCCTGGAGGTTGGGGAGGTCCTGGAGCTTGGGAAAATTTGGGTTAGGGCTCTGCGTCAGAGCCAGAGAGGGAGCTAGACATCAGTGAAGCAGAGGAACAGCTGGAGACTGTTCCCAGTGTCGGCATGTACCAGAAGATAAGAACAACTAAGAAAGCTGACTCAACTTGGGAGTAAAGCCCCTCCTATGACCCATCTCCTCCCACTTATGACTATATGACTGTAACTTGTTGCTGGTATCCTTAGGATTTATATTAACATTGATAGTTTCCTCATTGCTTATTTGACTCCTATGACAATCATTAAGTGTTGTACCTCATGATTCTTGACAAATGTATCTTTTCTTTTATGTTCACTGAGAGCATCTGCACCAAAGACAAATTCCTTGTGTGGCCAATCACAGTTGGCCAATAGAGAATTCAATTCAATTCTATTATATTCTATTCTATTCCGTAGGGTGGGTGAGGCTGTTTTTCACCCTCCCCAGACTCCAGGCAAGCTTTGGGAGCCTGTGGAAGGTGAAAAATGAGCCCAATGGGCCTACTGGAAGTTCGGAAATGAACTTCCATTTTTTCGGCATCCATAGGAGGTTTTCGGAAGAACAAAAAACAGCCCAACAGGCCTACCAGAAGTCCAGAGGCTTCCACACATGAGCAAGGGGGCAGTGGTATTTGGGGTGGGGGTTGTGCATGCTTGCACAAGGGGAGGACATTGCATTATGGGTGTGGGTACGCACGCTCTTGTTATCGCGTGTGAACCCTTTTGGTACCCAAGCAAAAAAAAGGTTCACCATCAGTGTCCTACTCCATGTCAGCTACGTCAGTGTTTCCCAACCTTGGCAATTTGAAGATATTTGGACTTCAACTCCCAAGTGGAGAAAAAAAAAAAAAGGAATCCTTTTGAGGATGAAAATGTTTGGGAAACACACTCTTGGGGATAGCCTTAAAGTGGAGGAACTTCAAAACCTGTCACATAATCTCAGTAAATATCCTTTTCCAAAGGTTTATCTCACTTTTCTGTAGCATCTCCATGGTCACATGATGAAAATTTGCACACTTAGCAACGGACTCATATTTAGAATGGTTGCAGTGTCATGTGATCACTTCCTGTAACCTTCTGACAAGCAAAGTCAATGGGAAAGCCAGATTTGCTTAATAACTGTGTTTACAACTACAACGATGGCAAGGAAGGTGATAAAATGGGGCCAAACTCATTTAATAACCTTCTTGCTTAGCAATAGAGATGTTGGAGTCAATTGTGGTTGTCTGTTATGGACTACCTGTAATATGTACAGTTTCTCCATTGTTTCTTCCAAAAAAAAATTCTAAAAGGATTAAAATTTATAACCTTGCTTTGTAAAATATTTGTTTACCCTTTAAACATATGCTGCTTGTTCTATACCATTTATTTTTGTTTAATTTTACTATACTTAGAATTTTCAATAATGCAGTTCAGAAAATTTAACCCCTGAACAATATCCTCTGTTCATTGTCAGTAGAATTGATCCAGCAAAAATCAGGAAGGCGTTTTTCGTGTTCCTGTTGTTTCATTTCTTTTTTTAATGCTGTGCTCACTGACAGAGAGGGTGAACAAGCTCATCTTTATGCTATTATTCCACCTGCTATGGAACAACAAAAATAATCAAGCAGAGTGATCTGATTAAACATTAAACTTTAACAAAGAGATGGTGGTGGGAATACCCTCTCCAACATTCCTAAGACAAAAAAGCAGCAGCTAAAATGATTCAAAATTGACAGTTCATTTATATACACCAACACTCCGCAGTCTGCATTGGTTGCCGATCAATTTCCGGTCACAATTCAAAGTGTTGGTCTTGACCTATAAAGCCCTTCATGGCACCGGGCCAGGTTATCTCCGGGACCGCCTTCTGCCGCACAAATCCCAGCAACCGGTTAGGTCCCACATAGTTGGCCTTCTCCGGGTCCCGTCGACTAAACAATGTCATTTGGTGGGTCCCAGGGGAAGAGCCTTCTCAGTGGCGGCCCCGACCCTCTGGAACCAGCTCCCCCCTGAGATTAGAACTGCCCCCACCCTCCTTGCCTTCCGCAAGCTCCTTAAAACCCACCTCTGCCGTCAGGCATGGGGGAACTGAAATATCTTCCCCAGGCCTATACTGTTTATGTATGGTATGTTGTCTGCATGTTTTTTTTAAAACTATGGGTTTTTAGCTTTCTAATTATTGAATTTGTATTATATATTGTTTTCTGTTACTGTTGTGAGCCGCCCCGAGTCTGCGGAGAAGGGCGGCATACAAATTTAATAAATAAATAAATAAAATAAATAAATGATGTTAGAAACACGGCTATTTTTACTGCAAACCTTGACCTTTCAAACCAATGTATCAGCAACTCACTACTGGTCACTTACGGTACTCGCTCGCATCCAAGAAGCAACTGCCAAAAGTCCTGCTAAGTTTAACGTGATTTATACTCAGTTCCACATGTTGAAAACTGCTTTCCATCTATCTAAAACCTCTGAGACTCACCTCTGCGTGGGCTCTCTTTCTGGATACATTGATTGTCTTTCTCCTGCTCCTCTTCCTCTTGTTCTTCCTCTTCCCCAGGCTGGTGTTGCAACATGATTGGACCCTCAGTTTTCACTTTGTCGTGTTCTCCATCCTTCTCACAGGCTGGATCCAGCTGTGTCACAGGCTGCTCTTCTTCGGAGTTATGAAAAGGCTCATTTAAAACTTCGGTAGTTTCAGAAATGGTCTCCGTCGTAACACTGCTGTTCACCTTTCGGCGTTTACGACCCCTTTTCTTTTTCAATATGAAAGGTCTCTAAAAATAATGCGAAATATGTTAAAGTTGGGTGGAAGAATTAACATTCTTAAGCTTCTTAAAACCCACCTCTGTCGTCAGGCATGGGGGAACTGAGATATTCTTTCCCCCTAGGCTTCTACAATTTATGTATGGTATGTCTGTATGTATGATTGGTTTTAAAATAAGGGTTTTTAGCTGTTTTAGTATTGGATTGTCGCATGTTGTTTTTACCACTGTTGTTAGCCGCCCCGAGTCTACGGAGAGCGGCGGCATACAAATCCAATAAATAATAATAATAATAATAATAATAATAATAATAACAACAACAACAACAATAATAACAACAACAACAACAACAACAACATTCCTCTTTGGAAAAATCCGAACTAAGCCAACCTTAGCTACAGCTTAAATGGGGTCTTAGCTAATAGTATATTTCTATAGCATTAAAAAATTGGGCAGCTGTTTTTATTCAGACGTCAAAACTGAAGGTAGTAGCATTGTATTCTATAATTTCCTGAAATTGATTTATTGTGAAACAATTTGATGCTGTTGTTATAATTTTTATTGTACTGTGATTGCAGAGAAAAAAATTAAAAAAATTCTTTGGCAACTACTGCTGTCAACTTAACATCATCAAAGCTTCAACTAGACCTGTATACTGCACGAGTCAAAAGGAGGGCGGGTAAAATATTTACTGACCCCTCACATCCTGGACACAAATTGTTTCAACTCCTACCCTCAAAACGTCGCTACAGAGCACTGCACACCAAGACAACTAGACACAAGAACAGTTTTTTTCCCGAACGCCATCACTCTACTAAACAAACAATTCCCTCAACACTGTCAGACTTTCTACTAAATCTGCACTTCTATTCTACTAGTTTTTTCTCATCATTCCTTTCACCCATTTCCTCCCGTGTTGACTGTATGACTGTAACTTGTTGCTTATATCCTAAGATTTTTATTAATATTGCTTCTTCATTGCTTATTTGACCCCTATGACAATCATTGAGTGTTGTACCACATGATTCTTGACAAATGTATATTTTCTTTTATGTACGTTGAGAGCATCTGCACCAAGACAAATTCCTTGTGTGTCCAATCACACTTGGCCAATAAAAATTCTATTCTATTCTATTCAAAAGCAAAATACAGGACTACCTCTCGGCAGCATTTTCTTTTCCTGACTTATTTAATTTAATGAAGAATGAAATGAGTCTAAATTGTGTAAATAAAACAAATCTGTAAAGGCACTTCTAAAAAAAATATCTTAGAACAAAGGCTCAAATTTGGAGTTTCGATGAGAATTTTCACACTAAAGCTAGACAAAATCCTGAAAAAGTCTGGGAAGTAACAGCACAAAAATGTTTCAAATTTAATAAAGTGTTACCAATTCATCATCCTTTTGAGAGTTTGAAATAATTGTTTCAAACTAGAGAGAACCGTTTTGCCATCTCAATCATAGTGGAAACATTTCCAACTCAAAATAACTTACAACTACCATTAAGTCAAACAAATGTTTTCAACTGAGATTGAGACATTCCAAATTGGAGACAATTGGAATTCAAAGTTGTATACCCTGTTTTCCCCAAAATAAGACAGCGTCTTATATTAATTTTTGCTCCCAAAGATGTGCTACATCTTAATTTCAGGGGATGTCTTATTTTTTTTCAATGAAGAAGAATTCACATTTATTGTCAAACAAAAAAAAAAAGAACATTTATTATATACTGTACAGTAGTTGTCATCACAAAGCACCATAACCAGACAAACTATGAATCCTATCAAAAATTTCTTACTACTACCGTAACATTATGTACTACCACCGTGTTGGATGTGTTTTAAATCTGATTGATGCAGCGTTTTGGGATGCAATTTATGGACAGCAGTGTTATACAGTAGTACCTCTAGATACGAGTTTAATTCGTTCCAGAACGGAGCTCGTATGTCAAGCAACTCGTATCTGGAACAAATGGCTTTAGACTTTGTTTTTCCCCTCCGAGATAACCAGGAGCAAGGATTCTTGCGCCACCTAGTGGACGCTCGGCTCGTATCCCGAATTTGAGCTCGGGTGTCGAAAAGAAATTTCGCTCTCATCGTGGCTCGTAACTTGGAATACTCGCATGTGGAGCAGCTCGTACTTAGAGGTACTACTGTATATTGTTGTGGTTGGCTCTGGCCCAGCTCCTGCCCCAGGGAATGTGGAGGTGGATGCAGGGGAAACATCAACATGTCATAGGCCTGTTTTTAGAGTCAGGTAGTTCATTTTCCTCGGACGAAGAAGAAGGGGGGAGTGACTTGAAAGAAGGGGGCTTGGCACACAGCCCAGGAAGTCAATCTCCATTATCTTCGGTCGATTCGGATGCGGAAGTCTTAGACCCACGCAGGCGCAGAGTTATGCGTAGAAGAGACCAATTGAGGGCATATTACAGGAGATAAGAGAGGCCACCTGTGTTTGGGTAGGGCTCCAGTAATTAGAGCTGCTGATATCTATAGCAGCGTGTGGGTTTGGCCATTGTGGAAGATTATCTGATCATTGTTCTTCAGGACTGTGCCTTGCTATTTGTTGATTTTTCACGACTTTGAAACCAAAGCAGAGCAAGGTGTGTGTGTGTTTCACTTCGTGGAAGAAGGAGGGCTGCGATGTTTCTTCACAGCTGCTAGCTAAATACTTAAGGACTGATTAAGGGGATTGTACAGACTACCAGGTTGTTTTGGGACGAGTGCTCTTTGCAATACAAAAAGGGTGCTTAGTTCCTTTTGAATTTTTGTGATAAAGAACATTGTTTTTGAACTTTCAAGTGTGTGTGTGTGTGTGTGTCTGAAATTTGTACCCTTGAATTTTCGGGAGGCTCATACCAGAGAGCCCGGCAGAACATATATGTTCTGTTCGGGAATGCTGAGAAACGAAACATCTACGTCTTACTTTCGGGGGATGCCTTATATTAGGCAATTCTACGAAACCTCTCCTATGACTTATTTTCAGGGAAACAGGCTATAATTTAAAAATGTGTAACATCTACTAAAACTTTAATGACCACCGAATTATAAGAGACCAGTAGTGAAACATTTGCTCAAGTTCCCATTAATATAATATTAACATAAAATTAATATCCATTATCTATTTAACTAATATATGTAGTCACCTGTTCTGTTGGGCTCTCTGGTACACTCCTCCCAAAAATTCACAGGTACAAATTTTAGACACACACACGTTTGAAAATTCAAAACAATGTTCTTTATAATGAAAATTCACTTAAACCAAGCCCTCTTTTGGTATAGCAAAGAGCACTGGTCTCCAAACAAACTGGTAATTTGTACAAGTCCCTTATCAGTTCTGAGATACTTAGCTTGCAGCTGTGAGGCAATTCACAGTCCTTCTTCTTTCACAAAGTGAAACACACTTTGCTCTGGTTTAGTTTCAAAGTGGGGGAAAATCAGCACACAAAAAGTCGAAACACGACGATCAGATAATCCTCCACAATGGCCAAACCCACAGGCTGCTATTTATAGCAGCCTCACTAATGACCACAGCCCCACCCAACCACCGGTGGCCTCATTTTCTTTGATAATAATCTCCCAGTTGTTGCTGCCTATGCATCGCTCTCCGCACACGTGGCTGTATCATTAACTCTTGTTCTGAATCCAAGGAGGAGCTAGATAATTGATCTTCTTCTGAGCTGTCTGCCCCACTCTCCTCCTCCCTGTCACTCATGTCTTCTTGGTCAGAGGAGCCTTCATCAGCAGATTCCACCGGGGGCAAAACAGGCCTGCAGCATGTGGATGTCTCCCCCACATCCACAGTCCTTGGGGCAGGAGCTGGGCCAGAGCTAACCACAACAGTCACCCATCATTAAGTGACTCAGGGTGGAGTCAAAATATGCCTGTTTGTAAGATAAAGATGGAAACCTAAGTGTTCTAGCTCCTGAGTGATGTTGGCCCAGCCTTAAAAATCAAGAGATTCTGAATCAGGTTTGGAACTGACCTTTCTCTTCATTGCAAGCCACTGGGGTTTTGCCAGCCTTGGAGAAGAATTCTGACGATGTCCATCCATCTCCTCCTCCTCCCCGTCTTCCTTTTCCTCCTCCTCCTCCTCCTCTTCCTCCTCCACCTCCTCCTCTCCTCCACTGCTTTCGTTTGGTAGGTCTGCAGGCTTCTCTTTCTCCATTACTATGGTTACATTTCCTTGAGGTCGCAAATATTTGCTTTTAGACTGGGTCTTTTCGGGGAATTGTCTACTACCTCTGGTGGAGAACAGCTCTTGCTCCTCTTTCTCCCAACAACTTGCTTGCTCCATCAACCGCTCCGCCTGAGCAGCAAAAGGGTTAAAACAACAGGGCACAGAAACAACACCAAGCTGTCACTCATTCATGCATTGGTCTGGATTAGCTTTCATTTATTTATTTTATTTTTATTTATTCATTTGTCCAATACACAAATACAATACACAAATACATCCTATTTAATATGTTTGTGAGTGACATAGGGGAAGGTTTGGTAGGGAAGGTTTGCCTATTTGCCGATGACTCTAAAGTGTGCAATAGGGTTGATATTCCTGGAGGCGTGTGTAATGTGGTAAATGATTTAGCTTTACTAGATAAATGGTCAAAGCAATGGAAACTGCAGCTTAATGTTTCCAAATGTAAACTAATGCACTTGAGGAAAAGGAATCCTCAATCTGAGTATTGCATTGGCAGTTCTGTGTTAGCAAATACTTCAGAAGAAAAGGATTTAGGGGTAGTGATTTCTGACAGTCTCAAAATGGGGGAACAGTGCAGTCAGGCGGTAGGGAAAGCAAGTAGGATGCTTGGCTGCATAGCTAGAGGTATAACAAGCAGGAAGAGGGAGATTATGATCCCGCTATATAGAATGCTGGTGAGACCACATTTGGAATACTGTGTTCAGTTCTGGAGACCTCACCTACAAAAAGATATTGACAAAATTGAACGGGTCCAAAGACGGGCTACAAGAAGGTCTTAAGCATAAAACGTATCAGGAAAGACTTAATGAACTCCATCTGTATAGTCTGGAGGATAGAAGGAAAAGGGCGGACATGATCGAAACATTTAAATATATTAAAGGGTTAAATAAGGTCCAGGAGGGAAGTGTTTTTAATAGGAAAGTGAACACAAGAACAAGGGGACACAATCTGAAGTTAGTTGGGGGGAAAATCAAAAGCAACATGAGAAAATATTATTTGACTGAAAGAGTAGTAGATGCTTGGAATAAACTTCCAGCAGACATGGTAGATAAATCCACAGTAACTGAATTTAAACATCCCTGGGATAAACATATATCCATCCTAAGATAAAATTATGCCTCTACCTCCCATCAATTTGCCTCCCAGCAAACAGCAAAGATGATATACAGTGTTCCCTCGATTTTAGCGGGTTCGAACATCGCAAATAGCCTATACCACGGTTTTTCAAAAAATATTAATTAAAAAAGACTTTGCGGGGTTTTTTCCTATACCACGGTTTTTCCCACCCAATGACGTCATATGTCATCACCCAACTAATAATTTTTGCAAATAAATAACAAAAAAAATAATTATTGTTAATAAATAATTATGTTTATAAATATCAGGATCACTAAGTGTCTTATTCAATGGTGAGTACCAGTAATAATGGTGAGTAAATAGTTGCTAAGGGAATGGGAAATGGTAATTTAGGGGTTTAAAGTGTTAAGGGAGGGCTTGTGATACTGTCCATAGCCCAAAATGGTGTATTTACTTCCGCATCTCTACTTCGCGGAAATTCGACTTTCTCGGGCGGTCTCGGAACGCAACCCCCGCGGAAGTTTGTTGTGAGCCGCCCCGAGTCTACAGAGAGGGGCGGCATACAAATTTAATAAATAAATAAGTGAGTGAGTGAGTGAGTGAATGAATAAATAAATAAACAAACAAACAAACAAATTTCTGTGCACGTGTGCCTGACTCAAAGAAATAGAAAAGAATTGGAGAAATGTACATTATGACAGTATATTAATGCCAGAACGTTTTCTTAAATGTAGTCACACTAACTCCTTCCAATTATTTAAATAGATCTACTTCAAACGTAACTAAGTCAGGTCTAACTCAGCTGACTTATCTTAATACTACAACAAGACACTTGCATTTCAGACTACAGTATTCCCTCGATTTTCGCGGGTTCGAACTTCGCGGAAAGTCTATACCACGGTTTTTCAAAAATATTAATTAAAAAAATACTTCGCTGTTTTCCCCCCTATACCACGGTTTTTCCCGCCCGATGACGTCATATGTCATCGCTAAACTTTCGTCTGCCTTTAATAAATACTTTTTAAAATAAACTTTAATAAATAAACATGGTGAGTAATAATCTAAATGGTTGCTAAGGGAATGGAAAATGGTAATTTAGGGGTTTAAAGTGTTAAGGGAAGGCTTGGGATACTGTCCATAGCCAAAAATAGTGTATTTACTTCTGCATCTCTACTTCACGGAAATTCGACTTTCGCGGGTGGTCTCGGAACGCATCCCCCGCAAAAGTCGAGGGAACACTGTATACTTGTACAGATGCTTTTAAAATTGGTGTGGCTATCTGGAATTATAGTTGTTCTCTGCTATTTAAAAGAAGATGCAATAGCACTGGGCCTCTTCAGATAAAACATTTATTTTAAAAGGCATCTTCATTTTGTTAAGTTGTCTTTTAAAAAGCAGTCTTTTAAAAATGTCTAATAATTTGAACATTCTATAGGCGTTGGTAATTATTGACTTACCTCCTTGTAGCAAACAACAAAAAGCAAGTTTTGGCTGAACAATTTTTAAATTATTTTAAATAATGAAATTAACTTGAATTGTTGAATTGTCCTACAGTGAGTTGTCCGGTGACGATGTGGTGACTTGGACCGTGTTCTGCAGAGTTTGCTGTGATAGGTTGACCATGGCGAATTGGCCGCAGCAAATTATCCCATTCTGCTGGGACAGCAGTCAGGGCAGCCTACTCTCGCTTGTTTATTGATTTGTTTGTTCTGTCCATCATCTTCACTAATTTATTTTTACTTATGTTCAGGAGGTGGTTGTCACCAGATGCGTTCGCCCTTACCTCTTTTTCAGCTTCTCTCTCTTCCTCGGAAACGGCTGCGTTCGGAACCAGGAGAGGACTCCACCGCAAACTTTCTGGGTCCACTTCATTGAGACGTGGCTGGCTTTTCAGTTTCTCCACGTAACGGGAGATCGATTTCTCTCTTCTAATTACCGTAAATCTATAATGGAAACAAACCTGAAGTTAGGAGAGAGCAATACAAATAAGCAGGTGGGAATGTATCTATTTGCTGTAGGGATGGTGGGTCTGGAATTAGAGGTAATTTTTCTTTAATACATTTACAATAGAGGTGGGTCGCTCCCGGTTTGGACCAGTTCCATAGAACCCATAGCAGGAATTCACCCCCCTTGCCGAACCAGGAGCTATTGTTGGCTGGCTCCCCCTCACCCGAATCGGATCTAATGGTGGCACCATTAGAAACATAGAAACATAGAAGTCTGACGGCAGAAAAAGACCTCATGGTCCATCTAGTCTGCCCTTATACTATTTTCTGTATTTTATCTTAGGATGGATATATGTTTATCCCAGGCATGTTTAAATTCAGTTACTGTGGATTTACCAACCACGTCTGCTGGAAGTTTGTTCCAAGGATCTACTACTCTTTCAGTGAAATAATATTTTCTCATGTTGCTTTTGATCTTTCCCCCAACTAACTTCAGATTGTGTCCCCTTGTTCTTGTTTCCTATTAAAAACACTTCCCTCCTGGACCTTATTTAACCCTTTAATATATTTAAATGTTTCGATCATGTCCCCCCTTTTCCTTCTGTCCTCCAGACTGTACAGATTGAGTTCATGAAGTCTTTCCTGATACGTTTTATGCTTAAGACCCTCCACCATTCTTGTAGCCCGTCTTTGGACCCGTTCAATTTTGTCAATATCTTTTTGTAGGTCAGGTCTCCAGAACTGAACACAGTACTCCAAATGTGGTCTCACCAGCATTCTATATAGCGGGATCATAATCTCCCTCTTCCTGATTGTTATACCTCTAGCTATGCAGCCAAGCATCCTACTTGCTTTTCCTACTGCCCGACCACACTATACAGATTGAGTTCATTAAGTCTTTCCTGATACGTTTTATGCTTAAGACCATTAGCATCACCATCTTGTTTTTGGCTTCAGCGTATGCACAAAAGCCAAGTTTTTGGCGCTTCGCATATGCGCGCAGCCACGCAACGCAGGAGGAAGCAAACCAGCGGTGATGTAAGTTAGAACCCACCCGATTTACAGGCCTCATTTATGGAGAGACCACTCCTGCCAAAACATTTCTCCTATTCTTGTGACTGGACCACCATCCATGGGTAAACAGCTGTCCCACACAGGACATAAGCTTCTGGGGCAAAGAATTAAGACTTTTATCTTTTTTTGTTCTTATCCAGTGGTAGCCCATGTGCTTGCAATCTAGACAGAAGCTAGTTCCTTATTCTTACTCTCATTTTTTAAAGAGCAAAGAAGGGATAGGGGATTAGGAGATTAACTATAGTAAATTAACGTATGAATTACAGGAAAAAACAAAATAAGAACTATTACAGAGTGTGGGAGAAACTGTATAACTGGATAGGGGGGGGGGAAACAAGAAAAGGAATTAGTATTAAGGAAATATAATGTAAAAAAACCCAGAATTTTAAAATATTAATTATTATGCATATAGATAAGTATAAATGTTTAATGTTGTTTGTATGTTTGTTGATATAAAATAAAATAATAATAATAATTTTAAAAAGGAGATTAACTATCAGTGTTCCCTCTAATTTTTTTTGGGGGGGGGGCGGAAAAGTATAGTGTCTGAGCGGCAGTCCCTTTAGGACTGGGCGGCACAGAAATATTAAATAAATAAATAAAAAACCCACCCTGTTTTGCCTCAGAGAATTTCAAAATAAAATACTGTACTGTGTGTCTATAACAGTGAGCTCATAATAGGGCAACTCTATCAATATCAAAATGCCACTTAAATAGTTGAGCTAGTTTCAAACTTGATTTTCTTTCTCTCTTCCTTACTCCCATTCTTTTTCTTTCTCTTTTCCTTCCTCTCTTTTTTCTATCTGTTTCTCTCTCTTCCTCTCTCTCTCCTTCCCTCTCACTCTTTCCCTCTCGGCTTCTGGGCAGGTTTGAAAAACTCTGAGTTGATGATGATTTTTAAGTGAGCGATTGCTCACTGCTCAGCTTAGAGGGAACTATGTTAACTATAGCAGTGATGGAGGGAGAAGCTGTTAGAACCTGTGAGAACTGTTTCTGGTTAATGCAGCTACTGCCACCGAGGAAGCATAGTTGAAGAAAAGAGATTCGCCCTCAAGTGGATTGCTAGGAGGTTATGGTGGAGAGCATGTAACCCTGTAATATAATCACGAGTGGGCACCAGATTGCAACCATGTGACAACAGGTTGCTGCAATAGCTAAACCTCCAAAAACTCTTTGCAAGTACACTGAAAGCTTATGCACCGAAGATATATTCTTTGTGTGTCCAATCATACTTGGCCAACCAAGAATTCTATTCCATTCCATTCCACCCTACATTCTATCCTATCCTATCCTTATCTTATCCTATCCCATCCCATCCTATTCTACTCTTATTCTACTTTCTATTCTTATTTTTTTGTTACAGTTTTTTTTCCGAACGCCATCACTCTACTAAACAAATAATTCCCTCAACTCTGTCAGACTTTCTACTAAATCTGCACTTCTATTCTACTAGTTTTTCTCATCATTCCTTTCACCCATTTCCTCCCATGTTGACTGTATGACTGTAACTTGTTGCTTATATCCTAAGATTTTTATTAATATTGCTTCTTCATTGCTTATTTGACCCCTATGACAATCATTAAGTGTTGTACCATATGATTCTTGACAAATGTATATTTTATTTTATGTACGCTGAGAGCATGTGCACCAAGACAAATTCCTTGTGTGTCCAATCACACTTGGCCAATAAAAATTATATTCTATTCTATTCTATTATTTCACTCCTTGTTCTGTTGTGTTCTATTCTATTCCGTTCTGTCCTGTTCTATTCTACTCTACTTTTAATCCACTCTCTATCCTTATTCCACTTCTTGTTCTGTTCCATTCCATTCCACTCCAACTCAACTCTATTCTGCTCTTATTCCATATTCTATTCTGTTCATTATTCTGTTCTATTCACTATTCTATTCTTTTGCACTGCTGCAATTTTGAATGGTAGCTGAACAAGTGGTCATTAAGCGAGGACCACCTGTGGATGAACTTAAAAAACCTAGGCATCTGCCCTGAACAAAAGCAAGCAAGGGTTTAGAAAGCAAGTGCAGCTCAGCAGCTGTTACTGACTTTTCTTCTCGCCTGTCAATCATGCTGTGATGCTGGAGGATGGTGGCAATGTCGTGGGGACACATGCCGGTGGCTCGGCTCATGGCCTTGATGCTGATCTGTTTCTCCGAGTGGCGATGAAGATATTCCCAGATGACGCTCTTCCAGTAAGCCAAGTATGAGACACGGCCGAGATCGGACAGTGGCTTTTCGGGTGATCCAGCCTGTCCCTCTTTTCGAGAAAGTAGGTAACCTAGCAGGAAAGAAGAAGGGGAGGAGTCACAATGTGCCGCTCGCAGAAAACTAAGGGAGTTTAGGATACATTATATATATATATTCCATATTTACAGCAACACAAAGCTTAAAACTTCAGCCTGATGATGGTGAACGTTGCATAGACACTCAAAATATTACACGGGGTAAAACCTGAACTCAGAACAATCTACATACATATACCCGTGAAAATCTACAAAAACAAATATATATATATATGTGTGTGTGTGTGTGTGTTTTCGTAGATTTTCACGGGTACAGGTATGACGGTCTTGGTATATTCGGGTTTCTTCCCATGTAGGATTTGGAAATTTCTGGCGACGTTTCAATGAGGTCCCACTGTGATCTGACATAAAAAAACATATAGCCCCTCCCTGGTACAGAGCTGGAAGGGATCAGGTCTGATAGCTCAACTGCTAATTCTATGCCTTACAAGGCAGAGGCTACCAGATCGAATCCCAGTTAGGAAGGGTGTGGCTAGCTGATGAGGCCAGAACAAGGCCGAAATGGGACCATCCTAGTCTCCCTTAATTTTAAAATTCCAGCTAAAAAACATTTGATACATATATTAGAGTTGGAAGGGACCTTGCAGATCATCTAGTCCAGTGGTTCCCAACCTTGGCAACTTTAAGACTTGTGGACTCCAACTCCCAGAATTCTCCAGCCAGCATAACATAGCTATAGAGAGCATAACATAGCTATAGAGAGCATAACATAGCTTGCTGGAGAATTCTGGGAGCTGAAGTCCACAAGTCTTAAAGTTGCCAAGGTTGGGAACCACTGATTCTAGTCCAACCCCTCACTGGTTCAGGAAACCCTACATCACACTACTCCAATAGCAGTCCAGTCTTTTCTTGAAAGTCTGTAGTGTTGGAGCGTTCACCACCTCTGCGGGCAAGCCATTCCACTGGTTGATCGCTCTCACCGTCAGAAAGTTCCTCCTTATTTCCAGGTTGAATCTCTTGTTGGTCAGCTTCCATCCATTGCTCCTTGTCTGGCTCTCTGGTGCTTTGGAAAACAAAGTGAGCCCCTCCTCTCTGTGGCAGCCTCTCAAGTATTTGTAGACTGCTATCGTGTCCCCACTGGACCTCCTCTTTGCTAGACTCTCTCTCTCTCTCTCTCTCTCTCTCTCTCTCTCTCTCTAATCTATCTATCTATCTATCTATCTATCTAATCTATCTATCTATCTATCTATCTATCTATCTATCTATTAATCTAATCTTATCTATCTATCTATCTATCTAATCTATCTATCTATCTATCTATCTATCTAATCTATCTATCTATCTATTAATCTAATCTAATCTATCTATCTATCTATCTATCTATCTAATTAATCTATCTACTTATCTATCTACCTACCTACCTACCTATTAATCTAATCTTATCTATCTATCTATCTATCTATCTATCTATCTATCTATCTATCTAATCTATCTATCTATCTATTAATCTAATCTAATCTATCTATCTATCTATCTATCTATCTATCTATCTAATTAATCTATCTACTTATCTATCTACCTACCTACCTACCTATTAATCTAATCTTATCTATCTATCTATCTATCTATCTATCTATCTATCTATCTACCTACCTATCTATCTATCTATCTATCTATCTATCTATCTAATCAATCTATCTACTTATCTACCTACCTACCTACCTACCTACCTACCTACCTATCTATCTATCTATCTATCCAATTTTTTATGTTGCTCTTCTCCTTAGACTCAGGGCAGCTTACAACATGTTAGCAATAGCACTTTTTAAAAACAGAGCCAGCCTATTGGCCCCACAGTCCGGGGCCTCATTTTACCCACCTCGGAAGGATGAAAAGCTGAGTCAACCTTGAGCTGGTGATGAGATTTGAACCGCTGACTTGAAGGTCTACCAGTCAGCTTTAGTGGCCTGCAGTACTACATTCTACTCACTGCACCACTTCGGCTCACTCCATGCCCAGTTCCTGCAACCTTTTCTTTCTTTCTTTCTTTCTTTCTTTCTTCATTCATTCATTCATTCATTCATTCATTCATTCATTCATTTAGTCCAATACATAATGAGGGTTTTAGTGGGTATATATATATATACACACACATAGTATAATACATGATGAAGGTTATAGAGGAGATACTCATAGTAAAATATATCTAAGAAAGAATAGAAAAGAAGATATAGTAATAGAACATATCAATGAAAGAATAGAAAAAGAGATATAGGAATAGAAGAAAGGTATAGGAGGTATAGGAGAGCAATAGGACAGGGGACGGAAGGCACTCTAGTGCACTTGTACTCGCCCCTTACTGACCTCTTAGGAATCTGGATAGGTCAACCATAGATAATCTAAGGGTAAAGTGTTGGGGGTTTGGGGATGACACTATGGAGTCCGGTAATGAGTTCCATGCTTCGACAACTCGGTTACTGAAGTCATATTTTTTATAGTCAAGTTTGGAGCGGTTAATATTAAGTTTAAATCTGTTGTGTGCTCTTGTGTTGTTGTGGTTGTTTTAGTTTCTAGTCCCTTTATCATTTTGGTTGCTCTCTTCTACACTTTTCCTACAGTATCAATGTCTCTTTAGTGTGGTGACCAAAACTGAATGCAATACTCTAGGTGTGGTCTTACTAGGTAGGGCATTATAGAGTGGTATTAGCACCTCCCTTGTCTTGGAGTGTATTCCTCTGTTTATGCAGCTCCAGATAGTGTTGAGGACCTTCAGTACCAAACATATTGCTCTCTTTTCAGTATATCTTGCTCGGATGATAAACTGATGGGGGAAGCAAATTAGCTAGAGGTAGATTTCAAACCAGGCTCGGGGCTGACAATGAAATCGGATTTGAGTTGGAAGATATACAGTACTACTTTAAACCCCTATCTTACTGAATATTAGATTTTTATTTTTTTATTTACTCTAAAATTGCTGTCATTCAGGAAAATATTTAACCCATCAGGCAATCTGTGAACTGTTTGAAATAGTAGTTATTTGAATTTTGAATTTATTTTTATACATTTGCTCCTTTGTTGTTTTAATTTTATGGTGTTTAATGGTGTTTTTAACTCATGGCATTGTGCCTTGAATCATTTCGATTAGGAAACCCTATAAACAGAATCAACACTTTTCATACCAACATTATTTTGTTAAGATAATTCAGCATTAAATAGAGTCAATGGTGCGACCATAGTTCAAACATCCTCTTGTAATACTCATGGATCTTGAAGTTCAAATACAACAATGGACTCTCAAGATTTCAGCCATTTCATTTCAAAAGATCACTTAGCTTTTGTTTTTAAAGATGTTCATGGCATAAGAAAAGCCACAATTTTTCATTTTTTGAAAATTTCAAATTAACCAAGTATGATTCCACATGCCTCCTTACAATTTCAAAACTCATGTAGAGACATACTCATGTCACATAGAAGAAGAGTATCTTTTGTCTCTCCTAAATATCTTCAGAGCAGCAATTCTGGAGAACTTAATTGAATAGGCTTATTATTCCACTCAGTTCAAGGGTCTCTCAAGAGCTTATGTTCTTAATTTTTCAATAAACCTGTGCTACTTCTCAGAAATTGTTAAATGTTCAAGACAAAATGACAGATGATTTGTGAATGCTCCTATACGCCCAAGTCTCTAGGGCTGAGTTTCTGCACCTTAACAATAGGACATGTGAATTTCAACTCCCAACCAGCCAAGAGAAAATATTACTTAAATACATTTATCAGGTTAATGTTCTCTTTTTCATTCGAGAGCTCAAGGTCTCTCTTTCGTCTCAAACTGCCAATGATGTAGGTTGGGCTGAGAAGACAGGACTAGTCACAATATATCTCCATAAATAAACTCTCTGTGATTGTTTCTGGAAAGCTGGCTTAATCTATCTATCTATCTATCTATCTATCTATCTATCTATCTATCTATCTATCTATCTATCTATCTATCTATCTATCTATCTATCTATCCTGTCTGTCTGTCTGTCTGTCTATCTATCCTGTCTGTCTGTCTGTCTGTCTGTCTATCCTGTCTGTCTGTCTGTCTGTCTGTCTGTCTGTCTGTCTGTCTGTCTGTCTGTCTGTCTGTCTGTCTATCTATCTATCTATCTATCTATCTATCTATCTATCTATCTATCTATTTATTGGATTTGTATGCCACCCCTCTCCGAAGACTCGGGACGGCTAACAGCAATAATAAGACAGCACATAATAATAATCCAATACTAAAAACAATTAAAAACCCATTATTATAAAAACCAAACAGACATACAGACATACCATGCATAAAATTGTAACGGCCTAGGGGGAAAGAGTATCTCAGTTCCCCCATGCCTGGTGGCAGAGGTGGGTTTTAAGTAGCTTACGAAAGGCAAGGAGGGTGGGGGCAATTCTAATCTCTGGGGGGGAATTGGTTCCAGAGGGCCAGGGCCGCCACAGAGAAGGCTCTTCCCCTGGGACCTGGCAAACGACATTGTTTAGTTGACGGGACCCGGAGAAGGCCCACTCTGTGGGACCTAACTGGTCGCTGGGATTTGTGCAGCAGAAGGCGGTCCCAGAGATAATCTGGTCCGGTGCCATGAAGGGCTTTATAGGTCATAACCAACACTTTGAATTGTGAATGGAAACTGATCAACAACCAATGCAGACTGCGGAGTGTTGGTGTAACATGGGCATATTTGGGGAAGCCCATGATTGCTCTCGCAGCTGCTTTCTGCACGATCTGAAGTTTCCGAACACTTTTCAAAGGTAATATTAATGCCAATATCACCCTGCAAAATAAGTTATTCAAAACTGCAGTAAGTGATGCACATAAAAAGATGATTTTGCCTGGTCTAAACTGGTTACGTGACTTCTTGAAAGTGGGGTGCTTCTGATTTTATGGCAAAGGCTGAGTTAGGTAGAGTCAAAAACTGAAGTCTGTAAATCTATCCACTTCCTTCTTACAAATCTTTGGCATCTTGACAGTTGCAAGCCAGACTACATTGAAGAATTGGAAGTTAATGATAGCTGGCAGCCAGACATCTTTCTAGAATTCCTGGCTCTTTAAATACATGGCAACAGACAAACAAAATGGGCCTAACAGGACATATTGAGGCTTACTTCAGTTTATAATACTGTGTAGAAAAAGTGGGGCCTTGTCTCTACTCCTCAGTGTGAATGTGGTGCTCCTCGACAAAACATCTGTTCTGACCTAGGCTTCTGATAAAGCACAAACGGAGTCCCAAAAACGCTCTTTTTATTTCAACAGCTGTGAATTACATTCATTCACGGCCGTAATAAGCCCCAAACAGTTTTAATTAGTCCGACAGAAGTCTGCCACATTCTTTCAGAAGGGACCTGATAAGCTCCAACCTTTATCTCTCTTGACCCGCTACCAAAGACCTAATTGGCAAGTATCGTTGCAAGGCCAAACAGAGCACAGAATCAAAACGGAGCTGCATAGTTAAACCAACCAAGTTGCCTCCTGAGGGCAAAAGAAGAAGGGAACGACAGAGAATGAGGTGGCTGGATGGAGCCACTGAAGCAGTAGGCATGAGCTTAAACAATGTCGCTTGGCGGGACCCAGGGGAAGAGCTTTCTCTGTGGCGGCCCCGGCCCTCTGGAACCAACTCCCCCCAGAGATTAGAATTGCCCCCACCCTCCTTGCCTTTCGTAAGCTGCTTAAAACCCACCTCTGCCGCCAGGCATGGGGGAATTGAGATACACTTTCCCCCTAGGCCTTTACAATTTTATGCATGGTATGTCTGTATGTATGATTGGTTTTTATATTAATGGGTTTTTAACTGTTTTTAGTATTGGATTATTGTTATACAGTGATCCCCCGATCATTGCGAGGGTTCCGTTCCAGGACCCCCCGCAACGAGTGGGTTTTCGCGAAGTAGCGCTGCAGAAGTAAAAACACCATCTGCGCATGCACAGATGGTGTTTTTACTTCCGCAGCGCTAGTGAGGAGCCGAAGATTGGGGGCGGCGCGGCTGTTTTAAAACGTCGCCGCCGGCATGGGGGGCATGCCAGCACCCCCCGGACCCCCAACCCGGGTTTGGGGGGCTGCTAGGAAGCCCCCCATGCCGGCGGCGACGTTTTAAAACAGCTGCGCGGCTTGCCAACTGAGTCCCGAAGACAAACGTCAAAGGTGAACTTCCGCATTTGTCTTCGGGACTCATTGGGAAGCCGCGCGGCTGTTTTAAAACGTCGCCGCCAGCATGGGGGGCTTCCTAGCAGCCCCCCAAACCCGGGTTGGGGGTCCGGGGGGTGCTGGCAAGCCCCCCATGCCGGCGGCGACGTTTTAAAACAGCCGCGCCGCCCCCAATCTTCGGCTCCTCGCTAGCGGGCAGGCAGGCGGCGGACAAGCCGTTCGCTCGCGCTCGCTCTCGCCGCTTTCCAGCTGAGTCCTGAAGCGAATTCGCTTCAGGACTCAGCTGGGAAGCGGCGAGAATGAACGGCGTGGGCGGGCGAAGGGCGGGCGGCAGCGAGGAGTTTGCGTGGGCGGTGGGGAAACTCCTTGCTGATGCCCGCCGCTCGGGGGAAGACCTAGGGAAGCCGCCCAGCAGCTGATCTGCCCGGCGCCATCTACGCATGCGTGCCCATAGAAAAAAAGGGCACGCATGCGCAGATGGTGTTTTGACTTCCGGGTTGAAAAATCGCAAATTAGCCTGTTCGCTATGGTCGGGAACGCAATAACCGGGGGATCACTGTATATTGTTTTATTACTGTTGTTAGCCGTCCCGAGTCTGCGGAGAGGGGTGGCATACAAATCCAATAAATAAATAAATAAGTAAGTAAGTAAGTAAGTAAGTAAGTAAGTAAGTAAGTAAGTAAGTAAGTAAATAAATAAAATAAAATAAATAAAATAAAATAAATAAAATAAATAAAATAAATAAAATAAATAACATAAATAAAATAAATAAAATAAATAAAATAAAATAAATAAAATAAATAACATAAATAAAATAAATAACATAAATAAAATAAATAGCAGAGCACAGGAAGGCCTACAACCGTTTTTTCCTCAAGTGTCAAAAGAGTGTCACGCATGTGCGAGTGCCCACACCCATAATTCAATGCCCGGAGAGAGCAAAAACAGCTTCTCCTACTCACCGGAGGTCCTCTGGAGGCTGAAAACGGCCTTTCCCCCAACTTCCGGTGGGCCCAATGGGTTTGTATTTCGCCCTCCCCAGACTCCAAAGGCTTCCCTGAAGCAGGGAGAGGGTAAAAAAGCCCACCCCATCCCCCTGGAGCAGACCTGGGCAAGGGGCAGCCTGTGGGCTGCATCCGGCCCGCTCGCTGTCTGTGACCGGTTTCCTGCAGGAGGAAGCCATGGCGGGGGGGGGGGGGGGAGAAACAAGCTCCTCGAATGAACAGGACAAAAAAGCACCCACCAACAAGGCTCCGTTATGTTCTGCCGGGCTCTCTGGTATGAGCCTCCTGAAAATTCAAGGGTATAAATTTCAGACACACACACACGTTTGAAAATTCAAAACAATGTTCCTTATCAAAAAATTCAAAAGAAACAAAGCACCCTTTTTTTTATTGCAAAGAGCACTCGTCCCAAAACAACCTTGTAGGCTGTACAATTCCCTTAATCAGTCCTTAAGTACTTAGCTAGCAGCTGTGAAGAAACGTCACAGCCCTCCTTCTTCCAAAGAAGTGAGACACACACACTTTGCTCCGCTTTGGTTTCAAAGGCGTGAAAAATCAACAAAGTCTGGAAATAGCAAGGCACGGTCCTGAAGAAACAACGATCAGATAATCTTCCACAACGGCCCAAGCCAGCACGCTGCTATTTATATCAGCAGCTCTAATTACTGGAGCCCCACCCAAACACAGGTGGCCTCTCTTATCTCCTGTAATATGTCCTCAATTGGTCTCTTCTACGCATAACTCTGTGCCTGCGTGGGTCCAAGACCTCTGCATCCGAATCGACCGAAGATAATGGAGATTGGCTTCCTGGGCTGTGTGCCAAGCCCCCCCTCTTCCAAATCACTCCCACCTTCTTCTTTGTCCGAGGAAACTGAACTACCTGACTCTGTCGGCAATAAAACAGGCCTATGACATGTTGAAGTTTCCTCTGCATCCACCTCCACATTCCCTGGGGCAGGAGCTGGGCCAGAGCCAACCACAATAATATATAACACTGCTGTCCATAAATTGCATCGCTAGAGGCTTTCTGGAAGCCAAAAATGCCCTCCCAGAACCTCTGTGTGAGCCAAAAATCAGCTGGCCGACACACACATCCCAATTGGAGCTGAGCTAGGGCAACAGCTCGTTTGCCAGTAGATATGGCTCCGCGTGCCATCTGTGGCACCCGTGCCATAGGTTTGCCACCACTGGCCTAGAGGAACGTTATCCAAGGGGCCACGATGGGTTGGACACGACTTTGCAACTACAGTAACAACAACAAACAGCGTTTGCCCAGGTTCGCCTGGTGCACCAGTTGCGGCCCTATTTGGACCGGGAGTCACTGCTCACAGTCACTCATGCCCTCATCACCTCGAGGCTCGACTACTGTAACGCTCTCTACATGGGGCTACCTTTGAAGAGTGTTCGGAAACTTCAGATCGTGCAGAATGCAGCTGCGAGAGCTATCATGGGCTTTTCCAAATATGCCCATGTTACACCAACACTCTGCAGTCTGCATTAGTTGCCGATCAGTTTCCGGTCACAATTCAAAGTGTTGGTCATCACCTATAAAGCCCTTCATGGCACCGGACCAGGGTATCTACGAGACCGCCTTCTGCCGCACGAATCCCAACGACCAGTTAGGTCCCACAGAGTTGGCCTTCTCCGGGTCCCGTCAACTAAACAATGTCGTTTGGCGGGACCCAGGGGAAGAGCCTTCTCTGTGGCGGCCCCGACCCTTTGGAACCAACTCCCCCCAGATATCAGAGTTGCCCCCACCCTCCTAGCCTTTCGTAAGCTCCTTAAAACCCATCTCTGTCGTCAGGCATGGGGGAATTGACACTTTCCCTCCCCCTAGGCTTATAAAATTTATGCATGGTATGCTAGTATGTATGATTGGTTTCTAAATTGGGGTTTTCAAATTAACTTAAATATTAGATTTGTTTACATTGTATTATTATTGCTGTGAGCCGCCCCGAGTCTGCAGAGAGGGGCGGCATACAATTCTGATTAATAAATAAACAGCCTGTACTTGGTGGTGTAAATTTTCTGTATTCTTTGAAAATGTCACTCAACTGATTTTATTTATTTGTTTTGGTCTTTTTCCTTCCGACTTCTCCCACATGTTCACTACGCATCCTGGCACAGTGAAATGAACAACCGTGGTTGTTCGTATTGTAACGAAAGCGGTTCACGTATCTCGATTAAGCAGAATCTCATTCCAGCTGATCACGCCTGCAGGATCGCACAGAGGACCATATGGAGCTGGAAACTGAGTTACTAGGGCAACATGGGCAGCCCAACAACGTAAGATGGGCAGGCTGCTTTGCGTTGCCTCATTATGCAGCCTAATGATCTGCAACGATCTCCTACTGGAGTTGGTTTTTCTCTCTCTGCGAAGTTGGGAGTTCCAAGATCCAAACACAGAAGCCAAAATCCAATGTTTCCTGTGGCAAGAGTCTTGGGAAATATCAATATTTTCATTTAGAAAAAGAGTAAAAATGAAAACGTTAAAAGGCTGACTATTAATTCCAACTTCTCTTCCCTCCAAATTTTATCTAGGCAGCAAAGAATATGAGCTTCATGAATTCTCTTATTCCATCCTTGTCTCTTAGTAGAAAAAAAATTCATAAAATGGAGCAATCTTGCAGAATCTCCTATATTATTTCCCAGCCTTGACAGCCTTAAGATTTATTTTTATTTTACATTTATTTTATTTGTCAAGCATGTACAAGATAGCAGGTATTGGTATAAACATGAGCAAAGTAGGTACAGTAATACCTCGTCTTACGAACCTAATTGGTTCCGGAAGTAGGTTCGTAAGGCGAAAAGTTCGTAAGACGAAACATTGTTTCCCATAGGAAACAATGTAAAAGCGATTAATCTGTGCAAAAAGAAAAATCGCAAAATGGCGCTCCGCTGGGCGCCACCGCCCGGCGGTCACCTTTTAAAACAGCCGGGGGGCTTCTCGGCGTTCTCCCGAACGCCGAACCTGGACGTTCGGGTTCAGGTTCAGGAGGCCGCCGAGAAATGCCCGGCTGTTTCAAAAGGTTACAGCTGGGTGGCGCCGCTCAGCGGAGCGCCATTTTTGCAATTGGCGGCGGCGTTTTCGGCCGATCCGGAGGCTAGAAAGGAGGTGGGGAATCCCAATAGGGAATTCCATGGGTGGATCTTTGACGTCACTAAGATTTGTATGCCGCCTCTCTCCGTAGACTCGGGGCGGCTAACAACAGTAATAAAAAACAGCATGTAAATCCAATACTAAAACAACTAAAAAACCCTTACTGTAAAACCAAACATACATACAAACAAACAAACATACCATGCATAAAATTGTAAAGGCCTAGGGGGAAAGAATATCTCAGTTCCACCATGCCTGACAGCAGAGGTGGGTTTTAAGGAGCTTACGAAAGGCAAGGAGGGTGGGGGCAATTCTAATCTCCGGGGGGAGTTGGTTCCAGAGGGCCGGGGCCGCCACAGAGAAGGCTCTTCCCCTGGGCCCCGCCAAACGACATTGTTTAGTTGACGGGACCCGGAGAAGACCCATGCTGTGGGACCTGACTGGTCGCTGGGATTCATGCAGCAGAAGGCGGTCCCTGAGATAATCTGGTCCGGTGCCCTGAAGGGCTGTATAGGTCATAACCAACACTTTGAATTGTGACCGGAAACTGATTGGCCACCAATGCAGACTGCGGAGTGTTGGTGTTACATGGGCATTTTTGGGAAAGCCCACGATTGCTCTCGCAGCTGCATTCTGCACGATCATATCTGAAAGCCCACTCCCAGGCTGCAATTCCATGATGTTTCTTCATAAAAACGTTCCTGAGACCTGGCAGCACCTTGAGTTTGATGAAGCAACAGGTAAGCCGGTACATCAGAATTAGACGCCTTCATTAACCATTCTCCCAATTTATATTTTGCATTTCAAACATCACCTTGTTCATCAAAAGAGAAATGTCAGCCGCCGTTTTGATTCAGTTCGTGAATACTTTGACTATATTCCCCGCTGGGTTCCAATTTAGAAGGAGGAGGCAAGCTTTTGAAAAAGATTTTTAAAAAAGTGTTCTAGCAGCACTCGAGTCCTCTCTGCAATTTCTAAAATGTCAAACATTAATATTCTGAAAGAAAGTGATTAGCAATCTCTCTTTTTCATGGCCACCACTAATCCCAAACAAAACCTCCCTACTTATCTTCTTCCCAATTTCAGTTTTGACAACACAAATCACTGAGAAGTAATTTTAAAGTGCTAGAAATGTCAAGTTACTTTTTAAAAAAAGTGATTAAATGTGACTTGAATTAACCATTTGGGAGGAGGGGAAACAAGATAGATGGACGAAAAATAGGTAGAAAAAAAATCCAGAAAGGTAAAATATGAAGTGAACAGGGAATTTACAAGTAGCAGAGGAGACTAGAGTTTTCAATATTTATTACTGGGTTTAAAGTTTTTATTTATTTATTTATTTTGTCCAATACACAATGAGGGTTTTAGTGGGTACATATCTATATACACGTAGTAAAATACATGATGAAGGTTATAGAGGAGATACTCATAGTAAAATATATCTAAGAAATAATAGAAAAGAAGATATAGTAATAGAACATATCAATGAAACATAGAAACATAGAAGTCTGACGGCAGAAAAAGACCTCCTGGTCCATCTAGTCTGCACTTATACTATTTTCTGTATTTTATCTTACAATGGATATATGTTTATCCCAGGCATGTTTAAATTCAGTTACTGTGGATTTATCTACCACGTCTGCTGGAAGTTTGTTCCAAGGATCTACTACTCTTTCAGTAAAATAATATTTTCTCATGTTGCTTTTGATCTTTCCCCCAACTAACGTCAGATTGTGTCCCCTTGTTCTTGTGTTCACTTTCCTATTATAAACACTTCCCTCCTGGACCTTATTTAACCCTTTAACATATTTAAATGTTTCGATCATGTCCCCCCTTTTCCTTCTGTCCTCCAGACTATACAGATTGAGTTCATTAAGTCTTTCCTGATACGTTTTATGCTTAAGACCTTCCACCATTCTTGTAGCCCGTCTTTGGACCCGTTCAAAGAATAGAAGAAGAGATATAGGAATAGAAGAAAGGTATAGGAGATATAGGAGATCAATAAATAAATAAATAAATAAATAGCAATAAATAAATAAATAAATAAATAAATAAATAGTAGTTAAATACAATTTTAAAGACATCATTGTTAAAGCCCAAGTACCAGTAATATATCAATATCAACTGCAATACAGGAAGTTCTTCCTTAATGATTGCAGTAGAGGCCAGCCAATCCGTTGCTCATCAACATAGGTGTTAAGTGAGATTCTTGAATAGAGTTCACCTGTATGGAATCCTCACTGCGTAACAGACATTAATACAATTGAAGGAGTCCAGAAATACTTCACAAGAAGAGTCCTCCACTCCTCCTCACGCAAAAAATTACCTTACTCCTCAAGACTTCAGTTTTCTCTCATCCATATATCCTTCCTCTACTCTTCATTGATGTATTCTATTCTCACATTAGAGAAACATCTTTCAGCTGGGGCGAGGGGGGCGTTTGCCCAGGTTCGCCTGGTGCACCAGTTGGGGCCCTATTTGGACCGGGAGTCAGTGCTCACAGTCACTCATGCCCTCATCACCTCGAGGCTCGACTACTGTAATGCTCTCTACATGGGGCTACCTTTGAAAAGTGTTCGGAAACTTCAGATCGTGCAGAATGCAGCTGCAAGAGCAATCATGGGCTTACCCAGGTATGCCCATGTTTCACCATCACTCCGCAGTCTGCATTGGTTGCCGATCAGTTTCTGGGCACAATTCAAAGTGTTGGTCATCACCTATAAAGCCCTTCATGGCACCGGACCAGGGTATCTACGAGACCGCCTTCTGCCGCATGAATCCCAGCAACCGGTTAGGTCCCACAGAGTGGGCCTTCTCCGGGTCCCGTCAACAAAACAATGTCGTTTGGGGGGCCCAGGGGAAAAGCCTTCTCTGTGGCGGCCCCGGCCCTCTGGAGCCAACTCCCCCAGAGATTAGAATTGCCCCCACTCTCCTTGCCTTTCGTAAGCTCCTTAAAACCCACCTCTGTCGTCAGGCATGGGGGAATTGAGATATTCTTTCCCCCTAGGCCTTTACAATTTAGGCATGTCATGTTTGTAGGGATGTTTGGTTTTACAATAAGGGTTTTTTTTAGTTGTTTTAATATTGAATTTATATGATGTTTTTTATTACTGTTGTTAGCCGCCCTGAGTCTACGGAGAGGGGCGGCATACAAATCCAATCAATCAATCAATCAATCAATAAATAAATAAATAAATAAATGTCTCTTCTTCTATCCCTTCCTTGATATTTACTACTACACGTTTTTATTCTCTTTAACTTTCAATTTGGATGAGATGTAAACTGCTGAACTACAGCTAGTTCAATGCTGCACTCTAACCACTGCGCCACCCCGGCTCAAACACAACCCTGATGTTGCCATCAATTAAATGGAGTTTGACACCCCTGTTTAGAAACATAGAAACATAGAAGACTGACGGCAGAAAAAGACCTCATGGTCCGTCTAGTATGCCCTTATACTATTTCCTGTATTTTATCTTAGGATGGTTATATGTTTATCCCAGGCATGTTTAAATTCAGTTACTGTGGATTTACCAACCACATCTTCTGGAAGTTTGTTCCAAGGATCTACTACTCTTTCAGTAAAATAATATTTTCTCATGTTGCTTTTGATCTTTCCCCCAACTAACTTCAGATTGTGTCCCCTTGTTCTTGTGTTCACTTTCCTATTAAAAACACTTCCCTCCTGAACCTTATTTAACCCTTTAACATATTTAAATGTTTCGATCATGTCCCCCCTTTTCCCTTCTGTCCTCCAGACTATACAGATTGAGTCCATGAAGTCTTTCCTGATACGTTTGATGCTTAAGACCTTCCACCATTCTTGTAGCCCGTCTTTGGACCCCTTCAATTTTGTCAATATCTTTTTGTAGGTGAGGTCTCCAGAACTGAACCACAGTATTCCAAATGTGGTCTCACCAGTGCTCTATATAAGGGGATCATAATCTCCCTCTTCCTGCTTGTTATACCTCTAGCTATGCAGCCAAGCATCCTACTTGCTTTTCCTACCGCCCGACCACACTGCTCACCCATTTATTGATTACGTTTTGTTACCCTGCCTTTTCATAAAAACTATACAGAAGCAGTGGAGTTAATATTCTGAGCTCTTCAAAATACACCGGCTGCCTAAGTGTGTGATTTAAAGAAATAAAAAAATAAAATAAAATTAGGATGTACCGTTTTTTTTACAGCGTGCTCCAAGAAGCATTGTCTCCTCTTCAGACCCGAGACAATTACGTTTTTGAAAGGAACCAAAAGCCTAAAAACGTTATGCTCCGTTTTAAGTACTGCTCAGCTAAAGTACACTTTGCGCTAAAGAAATCAAGGAACTGAAGAAGGCCCTAAATTGCCTTCTTACTTTAATGGCAAATCACGGCTTCTCTCTTAATGAACAACAAAGGAATGCAATTTAGACAATTTGTTCAACCTAACAACACGGAGAGCTAATATCCCTGTGAAGAGAGAGAGACAAAGTCTGCTGCTTCAGGTGATATCACAAGTTTAGATGTTTCTTTTAATGGACTTATTCTGCCCGGATGCCCAGATACTCTATGGCAGGGGTCCCCAAACTTTTTACACAGGGGGCCAGTTCACTGTCCCTCGGACTGTTGGAGGGCCGGACTATAAAAAAAAACTATGAACAAATCCCTATGCACACTGCACATGCCTTGTTTTAAAGTAAAAAACAAAACGTGAACGTACTATTTAGAGGGGGGAGAAGATCTGAAATTCATATATGTTTATGTTTTGTTTTTAATTTTCTTTTGTTAACATCTGATTGGCTATACAAGGTTTTCTTGGCTTATGAAAAATGTATAAAGAAAGAAGGAAGCACTTTGGCATAATGGTTAATAAGTTAGAAATATAATTGAAGAAGGAACTTTTTGAAGGAACATTAAGGAGGGAATTTAATTAAAAGAAAATGAATGTAACTGGATGACAAAATTAGAAAAAAAAACCTTTTGCAACTTTTTTGATGATTGATATTAGTTACTAACAAAATACCGCATTTTATTCATGGAAAATTAGATGGTATGCTGTATTGTTTGAATGTATGTTGAGAGAATTTTTTTTAAAAATTACCCCCACCAAAACAGTCCTTCCTTTCTCTGTCCCTCCATTCATTTCTTCCTTCCTTCCTTCCTTCCTTCCTCCCTTCCTTCCTTGTTCCCTCCATTTCTCCTTCCTTCCTTCTTTACTTCCTCCCTCCCTCCTTCATTCCTCTCCACTTCTCCTTCCCTCCCTCTCTTTCCCTTTTCTTTCTTTCTCTCTCTCTTTTCCCTGTGCTCTCGTCACTCACTGGCGGGCCGGATAAATGGCCTCAGTGGGCCGCATGTGGCCCGCAGGCCGTAGTTTGGGGACCGCTGCTCTATGGTATGAGTCTCCCGAAAATTCAAGGGTACAAATTTCAGACACACACACACTTGAAAGTTCAAAAACAATGTTCTTTATCACAAAAATTCAAAAGGAACTAAGCACCCTTTTTTGTATTGCAAAGAGCACTCGTCCCAAAACAACCTGGTAGTCTGTACAATCCCCTTAATCAGTCCTTAAGTACTTAGCTAGCAGCTGTGAAAAAACGTCACAGCCCTCCTTCTTCCATGAGTTGAAACACACACGTTTTGCTCTGCCTTGGTTTCAAAGTCGTGAAAAATCAACAAACAGCAAGGCACAGTCCTGAAGAACAACGATCAGATAATCTTCCACAACGGCCCAAGCCAGCACACTGCTATTTATATCAGCAGCTCTAATTACTGGAGCCCCACCCAAACACAGGTGGCCTCTCTTATCTCCTGTAATATGTCCTCAATTGGTCTCTTCTATGCATAATTCTGCACCTGCGTGGGTCTAACACTTCCTCATCCAAATCGACCGAAGATAATGGAGATTGGCATCCTAGGCTGTGTTCCAAGCCCCCTTCTTCCAAGTCATCCCCACCTTCTTCTTCATCCGAGGAAACTGCACTACCTGACTCTGTCGGCAAGAAAACAGGCCTATGACATGTTGATGTTTCCCCTGCATCCACCTCCACATTCCTTGGGGCAGGATCTGGGCCAGAGCCAACCACAACAGATACATAGAAACATAGAAACATATAAGACTGACGGCAGAAAAAGACCTCATGGTCCATCTAGTCTGCTCTTATACTATTTCCTGTATTTTATCTTAGGATGGATATATGTTTATCCCAGGCATGTTTAAATTCAGTTACTGTGGATTTACCAACCACGTTTGCTGGAAGTTTGTTCCAAGGATCTACTACTCTTTCAGTAAAATAATATTTTCTCATGTTGCTTTTGATCTTTCCCCCAACTAACTTCAGATCGTGTCCCCTTGTTCTTGTGTTCACCTTCCTATTAAAAACACTTCCCTCCTGGACCTTATTTAACCCTTTAACATATTTAAATGTTTCGATCATGTCCCCCCTTTTCCTTCTGTCCTCCAGACTATACAGATTGAGTTCATGAAGTCTTTCCTGATACGTTTTATGCTTAAGACCTTCCACCATTCTTGTAGCCCGTCTTTGGACCCGTTCAATTTTGTCAGTATCTTTTTGTAGGTGAGGTCTCCAGAAGTGAACACAGTATTCCAAATGTGGTCTCACCAGCGCTCTACACAGAGGGAATCACAATCTCCCTATTCCTGCTTGTTATACCTCTAGCTATGCAGCCAAGCATCCTGCTTGCTTTCCTTACCGCCTGACTGCACTGTTCACCCATTTTGAGACTGTCAGAAATCACTACCCCTAGATCCTTCTCTTCTGAAGTTTTTGCTAACACAGAACTGCCAATACAATACTCAGATTGAGATCTACTACTATGCAGCCAAGCATCTTACTTGCTTTCCCTACCGCCTGACTGCACTGTTCACCCATTTTGAGACTGTCAGATACAGAGAAAGCCAATTGTCTATCCACAGAAAAGCACCGTTGTTCTCGCTGGTTTTCCACTGCGATGCCCACTTCCCAAATTCACGAAAGCAAAGGCAGCCCTTCACTTACTGAAATCGATGAGGAACCTCCCAAATCCTTGCCTTTGGTATTGGGGCATGATCATGATGCAGGAGACGTTATACTTCTGCTGGCAGAGCTTTTCCTGGAAAAGAGGAAACAGGGGAGACCGCTGAAAATACCATGGAAGATGGAGGTGGGCATCACATAATGTAACAACCAGTTTGCCCAGCACCGGAAATGTTTGTGTGTGCGCACATGCTTGTTTTGCTCACAGGCCATCCGTGCAGGCGTGCAATCTTCCACGCAGGCGCACAGCAATGCAGAAGAAAATAGCATCAGGGTGGGTGGGCAGGCCCACCCGTTGGACGGAACTACTGGTTTGTTCGAATCTTCATCTTCATCGCTCCGTCCTTTGATGACAATCTACAACCTGCCATCCAGCTACTCAGGAAAAAAGAATGGCAGCCCTCAATCCAGGAAAGCTGTCCATCATCCCAGCGACCGATTAGGTCCCACAGAGTGGGCCTTCTCCGGGTCCCATCAACTAAACAATGTCGGTTGTCGGGCCCCAGGGGAAGAGCCTTCTCTGTGGCGGCCCCGACTCTCTGGAACCAGCTCCCCCCAGAGATTAGAACTGCCCCTACCCTCCTCGCCTTTCGTAAACTCCTCAAAACCCACCTTTGACATCAGGCATGGGGGAATTGAGATATCTCCCCCGGGCCTATATAATTTATGTATGGTATGCTTGTAGGTATGTCTGCTTAAAAATGGGGTTTTCTTAACTACTTTAAATTTTAAATTGTAAATTATTAGATTTGTTATGAATTGTTTTATTATGTTGTGAGCCGCCCCGAGTCTACGGAAAGGTGCGGCATACAAATCTAATAAATAAATAAATAAATAAATAAATCCCCAACCTAGAATAATTTACTACCTTTTCTTACGCAAAAGGAATCAATAGAACGAACTCGCAACTTGCAATACCTCCAGGACCGCCTTCTGCCGCACGAATCCCAGCGACCGGTTAGGTCCCACAGAGTTAGCCTTCTCCAGGTCCCGTCAACTAAACAATGTCGTTTGGCGGGACCCAGGGGAAGAGCCTTCTCTGTGGCGGCCCCGACCCTCTGGAACCAGCTCCCCCCGGAGATTAGAACTGCCCCCACCCTCCTTGCCTTTCGCAAACTTTTTAAAACCCAGCTCTGCCGTCAGGCATGGGGGAATTAAGACATCTCTCCTGGGCCTACACAGTTTATGCATGGTATGTTTGCATATATGTTTGCTTTTAATAAGGGGTTTTTAGTGTTTTTAAATTATTAGATTTGTTGGACATTGTTTTATTGTTGTAGTGAGCTGCCCTGAGTCTCCGGAGAGGGGCGGCATACAAATCTAATTAATAATAATAATAATAATAATAATAATAATAATAATAATAATAATAATATTTGGTACTGCGCCCAGCGTGCCAAGTACCACAGAGAAGCCCGTGAAAGTGGTCCCAGTGGTACTTGGCACGCTGGGCACAGTACCAAAGGATCTCAGTGTACATTTGAAAACCATCGGAATTGACAAAATCTCCATCTGTCAATTGCAAAAGGCTGCTTTACTGGGATCGGCAAACATAATTCGCCACTACATCACGCAGTCCTAGGTGCTTGGGAAGCGCCCGACTGGTGATGAAATACGAAATCCAGCATAGTGATCTCGTTTGCTGTGTTGTACTGACATAATAATAACTGTGCCTCATATAAATTTGTACTTATGCAGGTTTGGCCCTCTTCTGGCACAGTATTATAAGTTTGCTTTTTCAATTGCTATCTATTCCCGTGTACAATTTTAGCGCCCATGAATTCAGTGTATAAAAGAAACCTGCAAGTCTACATAGCATCTGATCCTTTGTTCACATCATTCATTGGATTGGCTCGTGGTTCCTTCTCCTGCCAAGAGGACAGAGCCCAACGAAATATATTTTGGGTGTTATCTTAAATGAGACCTTTAGTGAAATCTGACTTGTGTGGCATTTCACATTCAAGCAACAATTCCTGGCTATTTAGATGTTTTCCTGCAATATTTTTATACTAGGCTCCAAAACAAATCTTTTTATGTTTGAAATTTTTTTTTAAAAAGTGAACAAGCAAACAAAAATAATGGGAAAATATAAGCAGCGTCAGTGAGGTTTTCTGACTGGCCCACCTAATAAATAAATGGACCCGAGAGTCAACCGTGCTAACCAATTAGGGAGGCCTTATATCCTCTTTTTCACCCTGTGATGTCAGACATGCGATATAGCAGCAAAAATACAGCATGAGAGATCGAATGGTGAATGGGGGAATTAAGAGGATGATGCCATTCATGGGACTTGCTCTCCCAAAAGTATCAACAGCGTGATCACAATAAACAAGATGGCAGGCAGGACAGCCATCTGGATTTACACACACACACACACACACACACACACAAACAAACACACACATACGTATTTGCCTAGTGTGCATAACTGATAGCTCTGACAGCCCTGGATGGGTGTCAACAGACTCAAACTCAACCCTGATAAGACGGAGTGGCTGTGGGTTTTGCCTCCCAAGGACAATCCCATCTGTCCGTCCATCACCCTGGGGGGGGGGAGTAATGACCCCCTCAGAGAGGGTCCGCAACTTGGGCGTCCTCCTCGATCCACAGCTCACATTAGAGAAACATCTTTAAGCTGTGGCGAGGGGGGCGTTTGCCCAGGTTCGCCTGATGAACCAGTTGCGGCCCTATTTGGATCGGGAGTCACTGCTCACAGTCACTCGTGCCCTCATCACCTCGAGGCTCGACTACTGTAATGCTCTCTACATGGGGCTACCTTTGAAGAGTGTTCGGAAACTTCAGATCGTGCAGAATGCAGCTGCGAGAGCAATCATGGGCTTTTCCAAATATGCCCATGTTACACCAACACTCCGCAGTCTGCATTGGCTGCCGATCAATTTCCGGTCACAATTCAAAGTGTTGGTTATGACCTATAAAGTCCTTCATGGCATTGGACCAGGATACCTGTGAGACCGCCTTCTGCCGCACGAATCCCAGCGACCGGTTAAGTCCCACAGAGTGGGCCTTCTCCGCGTCCCGTTGACTAAACAGTGTCATCTGGCGGGACCCTGGGGTAGAGCCTTCTCTGTGGTGGCTCCGACCCTCTGGAACCAGCTCCCCCCAGAGATCAGGATTGCCCCCACCCTCCTTGCCTTTCGTAAACTTCTTAAAACTCACCTCTGCCGTCAGGCATGGGGGAACTGAGATATCTCCCCTTGCCTATGCAGTTTTATGTATGGTGTGTTGTATGTATGATTTTTAAACAATGGGGTTTTTTAGACTTTTAACGTTAGATTTATTATTATAGACTTTTAATATTAGATTTGTCATTGTATACTGTTTTTATCACTGTTGTGAGCCGCCCCGAGTCTGCGGAGAACGGTAGCATACAAATCTAATAAATAATAATAATAATAATAATAATAATAATAATAATAGGAAATAACCCATTATTTCTACAAAGTGAGGAACTTTGAGCGAGCGAGTTAACTTGAGCTAAATGGCTGGTTGGTGCTTATTAACAGGACATGGATGTTGTTTTAATTGAACAATGGCAGCAGTTAGGCAGAAATGGGCTCTTGGGGAAATAGACCAAGACCGCTCTGAAGGAAAGCATGAATGCTATTTGCTCCTACTTACAAACAAACAAACAAGCTTGGTGAATACTTGAATGGAAGAAATCCCAGGGCTGGACAGTAGAATAGGAAATCGTAAAAGATACCCACAAAGACCAGCGGAGACCTTCTGCATTGTCACCAATAAAAGATACGTGGAGAGGGGAGGAGTGTGTGTGTGTGTGAGTGTGTGTGTGTGTGTGTATAAGACCCTATCTTATATTTTTTTGAACTTTGAAATAAGCGCTTGGCCTATCTATCTATCTATCTATCTATCTATCTATCTATCTATCTATCTATCTATCTATCTATCATCTATCTATCTATCTATCTATCATCTATCTATCATCTATCTATCTATCTATCTATCATCTATCTATCTATCTATCTATCTATCTATCATCTATCTATCTATCTATCATCTATCTATCATCTATCTATCTATCATCTATCTATCATCTATCTATCTATCTATCTATCATCTATCTATCTATCTATCATCTATCTATCATCTATCTATCTATCTATCTATCTATCATCTATCTATCTATCTATCATCTATCTATCTATCTATTATCTATCTATCTATCTATCTATTTATCTATCTATCATCTATCTATCATCTATCTATCTATCATCTATCTATCTATCTATCTATCTATCATCTATCTATCTATCTATCTATCATCTATCTATCTATCATCTATCTATCTATCATCTATCTATTTATCTATCTATCTATCATCTATCTATCTATCTATCATCTATCTATCTATCTATCTATCATCTATCTATCTATCTATCTATCTATCATCTATCTATCTATCATCTATCTATCTATCTATCATCTATCTATCTATCTATCATCTATCTATCTATCTATCATCTATCTATCATCTATCTATCATCTATCTATCATCTATCTATCTATCATCTATCTATCTATCTATCATCTATCTATCTATCTATCTATCTATCTATCTACCTATCATCTATCCATCCATCCATCCATCATCTATCATCTATCTATCATCTATCTATCTATCTATCTATCTATCATCTATCTATCTATCTATCTATCATCTATCTATCTATCTATCAATCATCTATCTATCATCTATCTATCTATCTATCTATCTATCATCTATGTATCTATCTATCATCTATCTATCTATCTATCTATCTATCTATCTATCTATCCATCTATCATCTATCTATCTATCTATCTATCTATCTATCTATCTATCATCTATCTATCTATCTATCATCTATCTATCTATCATCTATCTATCTATCTATCATCTATCTATCATCTATCTATCTATCATCTATCTATCTATCATCTATCTATCTATCTGATTTGTATGCCGCCCCTCTCCAAGGACTCGGGGCGGCTCACAGCATATCAAAACAACATAACAACACATCTAAAAATCCAATTAATATGGCTAAAAAATATTTAAAAGCTCTAATATAATTTTAAAAAAACATTTAAAAACAGATGTTAAGAATCTATTTATTCTAGCGAACAGATGGGACTTTTGACAGACTTCTAACAATTGGGAGAAAAAGCTGGAAGCACCCCAAAAAAAGGGAAGAATTTGGAAAGAAGAACAGTTATCTAATCCAGCGTTTCTCAGTAGGTGGACTTCAACTCCCAGAATTCCCCAGCCAGCATGCTGCCTGAGGAATTCTGGGAGTTGTAGTCCACAAGTCACCCCAGGTTTTCTCCCCAATTCTGGAGAGCCTTCTCTGTGGCGGCCCCAGCCCTCTGGAATCAACTCTCCCCAGAGATTAGAACGGCCCCCACCCTCCTTGTCTTTCGCAAATTACTCAAGACCCACCTTTATCGCCAGGCATGGGGGAACTGAGACATCCTCCCCCAGGCTTTTATATTTTATTTTTGGTATGTATGTGTTGTATGGTTTTAAATTGTTGGGGTTTTAGATATGTTTTATTTTAATATTAGATTTGTTTCACTGTTATATTGTTCCTATTACTGTTGTGAACTGCCCCGAGTCTTCGGAGAGGGGCGGCATACAAATCTAATAAATAATAATAAAATAATAATAAATAACATCTGAAGGCACACTGGTGTCATAGGGATTTTTACCTACCCATAGTGCCAATTTCCCCCCTCATTCCAATGTTATTTTTTTCAGTGCATGTTGGAACACTGTCACAACTTCCTCCTGCGATGGACATCTTTCATGAGACATTGTGGCAGGGGGTTTTCAGGAAAAAAAGGAGCCTTCTGCATAATTTAAAAACTCAATCTTTAATTTGCGCCCTTACCATTTTTATCAATTCATTATTAATTTGCATCATCATTATTACTAGTAATAATACAGTGGTACCTCTACCTAAGAAGGCCTCTACTTACGAACTTTTCTAGATAAGAATCAAGTGTTCAAGATTTTTTTGGCCTCTTCTCAAGAACCATTTTCCACTTACAAACCCCAGCCTCCGAAACTGTAACCGGAAAAGGCATGGAGAAGCCTCTCTAGGAATCTCCTGGGAGGAAACAGGGCCAGAAAAGACGGGGAGAAGCCTACGTGGGGCCTCTTTAGGAATCTCCTGGGAGGAAACAGGGCCAGAAAAGGTGGGGAGAAGCCTCCATCGGGCATCTCTAGGAATCTCCTGGGAGGAAACAGGGCCGGAAAAGGCACAGAGAAGCTTTCATGGGGCCTCTCTAGGAATCTCCTGGGAGGAAACAGGGCCAGAAAAGGCGGGGAGGAATCTCCTGGGAGGAAAAGGGCCAGAAAAGGCAGGCAGAAGCCTCCATGGGGCCTCTCTAAGAATCTCCTGGGAGGAAACAGGGCCGGAAAAGGCGGGGAGAAGCCTCCATGGGGCCTCTCTAGGAATCTCCTGGGAGGAAACAGGGCCAGAAAAGGTGGGGAGAAGCCTCCATCGGGCATCTCTAGGAATCTCCTGGGAGGAAACAGGGCCGGAAAAGGCACAGAGAAGCTTTCATGGGGCCTCTCTAGGAATCTCCTGGGAGGAAACAGGGCCAGAAAAGGCGGGGAGGAATCTCCTGGGAGGAAAAGGGCCAGAAAAGGCAGGCAGAAGCCTCCATGGGGCCTCTCTAAGAATCTCCTGGGAGGAAACAGGGCCGGAAAAGGCGGGGAGAAGCCTCCATGGGGCCTCTCTAGGAATCTCCTGGGAGGAAACAGGGCCTCCACCTTCCCTGTGGTTTCCCCAATCGCACACATTATTTGCTTTTACATTGATTCCAATGGGAAAAAATTGCTTTTTGTTACAAACTTTTCTACTTAAGGAACGAAGTAACTTCGTAAGTAGAGGTACCACTGTATTTCCATTTGTCTTTATTAGCAAACATTAATATGACGGGACTCAAGTATTTCCACTGAAAAGAGGAAAAAGTGATGTACACACGCTTCAGGTGGAAAGCAAATATAAAGACATCGGGAGAGAATGCCATCACTGCTGGGTTAGATTTCCATTTGTTGGAAATGTAAAAGAGAAATCGGTACATATTATCATGCGTGGTGGACATGTTCTGAGACAAAAATATTTTGGAACAAAGTAGAGAATTGGATAAATGAAATAACAAAGGAGAAGATCAAAAAATCCCCCGAACTCTTTTTATTGGGTATTTCAAATACAAAGTATAAAAAAGAAACTTATTATTTAATAATACATTTATTGGTTGCGGCGCAAATAGTATTCGCACAGAAATGGAAAGAAAAAACAATACCAAAAGATACTGAAGTATTTTAAAAAATTATAGAATGTGCGGAACTAGATATGATGACTAAACGTTTAAATAACCAAACTGAAACAGAATACTGTATTATAAAATATGGGATAAAGTATATGATTGGTGGAATTTTAAAAATGGTATTAATAATTAATTATAATATCGAATGAAATAGTAAATAGTATTACTAATAACCTTTTTTCCTTTTCCTTTTGTATAAGTGTTGTGATTCAGTCTGAGGCTCCTCAGGGAACGGCTGGAACTCTGCCGGCTCCATGCTCAGAGGGGGAGGACGAGGAACAGGAGGAGGAGGAGGACCAGGCAGACGGGGAAGAGGAATGTCAGGACGAGGAGGAGGGAGAACAGCCTGAGACCCCCGGGGGGAGCTCTCCCCAGCGAGTAGCCTGGAGTCATTAGATGAGAATGCACAAGCCATCATAGATATGAGGCAGAGAAGGGCAGCACAAAGAAGGGGACAATTAGCCAGGTATTTCCATCCCTAATAGGCAACAGCTGGGTTTGGGTGTGGTTCTCCTCAGAAAGGTTGAAAAGGCAGGCCTGCCCTTCCTGTATTGTGGAGAGTTATCTTTTGGGAGTCCTGTAACCTTGCTTCGATCCTTGGCGTCTCTGATTCTGGCTTGTGGCCTCGAAGGCTGAAAACTTGGGGGGAGGCGTGGGTTTTATTATCTACAGTGGTGTGTGTGCCAGCAAGAAGCCTGTTGTATTGTCTGGCCGTCGTGACTCTTCTGTGAAGCTTCACAGCATTCCAGTTTGTAAGAACAGTTTTTGTTATCTGTGTTTGTTTTTCAAAGATATAAAATGACTTTGCTTTTTACCAGCGTGTCTGGCTACTCTTTTTAGTTGGTGTTGGCGTCTGGGGGAACCCAGACAGAACAATAAGCATAGAATATTTTAAAATATAAAGAAATTTAATTAATAAGTTTAATATTAAAAATATAGAGTTAAATCTAACAAGAATGTAACTTACAAGTGTGGTATTTCTGCTTTGATCTGATTACAGTTAGGATTTTTTATATTTTTGTATTAGTTAGACTTCTACGACAAGCGGAGCAATGGTAGCTCCTTAAATGTTTAGTGTTGTATGTCCTTGTTTGTCCTTTTGAAAATTCAATAAAAATATTTTTTTTTTTTTAAAGAAAACGAAGAGTTTTACAAAACGGTACAAGTTAAACAAAGAGCAGATACAAAGCTAAATTGAGTCAAGATCCACCAAGCCAGGAATACGGCACCTGCGGCCAGGGTCTTAAGAGGCGCATCCGACAACGAGGAACAATTACATACAATGTCATCATCTGTGCTTACTTACGACTTACCCATAACTTCATACAAGCCACATTTTTTCCCCTCTCCTTTTAGGGGCAAATCCAGATGGAAGGTTGGAGTGCCTGGGACGAGCAGAAAGGCCTAAGATGCCCTGGACCCTACGGAGCTGTTGCTTAAATCTATAGCCAGCAAGATGGGTTACACTGCGGAGACTCGTTCCGGTCCAGCAGAATTGAGACTCGTTAACTGCAGCTTTTGACGGGGGCTACACTATGTAGCCCGACCTCTTAGCACCACCGTGAAGGTGTTCACAATGACCCCTGACTACAGCTGGAAGGGACCTTGGAGGTCTTCAAATCCAGCATCCTGCCAGTTCGGACAGCTGGCTGTCCAGTCTTCAAAGAGGAAAAAGAAAAGAAAAAAGTCCAAGCAAGGTTTGAAATCATTCCTTTCCCTGGAATATTTTTCTTTTGGAATACAGTAGTACCCCTAGATACGAACATAATTCGTTCCATAGGGGAGCTTGTATCTCGAGGCAGCTCGTATCTGGAACAAGTTGTTTTTCCCCTCCGAGATAACCAGAAGCAAGGATTCTTGCGCCACCTAGTGGACGCTCGGCTCGTATCCCGAATTTGAGCTCGGGAATAGAACAGAGATGTCTCTCCCCTCGTGGCTCGTATCTTGAAATACTCGCATGTAGAGCAGCTCGTACCTAGAGGTACTACTGTATTTGAATATTTTCTTTGGAAAGTATTAAGAGGCACCAAGCGGCAGTGGATTTTGGGTTGGGGGGCAATCACACCAGGGGTGGAATGCCCCTGGTTCGCTTGTGCCTGTAGGTTGTTGGAGAGACGGTCATGAAGGGAGCGTGAGGCTCCGCCCACCCGCCAGGAAGCTGCCATTTGGGTTCTTTTACCCACTGCACATGCACAGAACACTGTGGGCGGATCCAAAGAACCCAAATGGGCGTATCCGGGCGGGTGGGCGGAGCCTCGTGCTCCCTTCATGACTGGGTCTCCGGTGACTGATAGGCCCGAGTGAACCGGAAGCATTTCACCCCCGGATCATACTGATTTTCAGCAAAAATGGCTGGTTTTATTACAGGTAGTCCTGGACCTAGGACCAGAACTGAGACCGTTGAGCAAGGCAGTTGGTTAAACAGGTTGCACCCCGTTTTACGGTCTGCTTTGCCGTGGCTGTTAAGTGAAAAATAGCAATTGTTAAATGAATGGGAGTGGCGGTTGGGTCTCAATCCTGCTTCGGCCATTGACTTTCCTTGCCGGGAGGCAACGGGGGAAGGTCTCAAACAGTGGCCATGTGGCCCAGGGACATTGCAGCATTTAAAAATACATGCCCACTACCAGGTGCCCAATTTTTGATCATGTGACCGTGGAGTTTGTATGACAGTTGTCAAGTGTGAGGACCAGTTGCAAGTCACTTTTCCCCCCAATGCTTCTGTATCTCTGGAGTAGCCACTAAATGAATAGTCGTAAGTCCAGAACTACCTTTGTACACCAACAGCTGGTCTCCTCTTTTATATCTGGGACTTGATTAAAAAAAAATGATCACATTAAAAAATTTATGTTCAGGCACCTTGGTCCATGTGTCATTTGTGCTATTGAGAAATGACACATGGACCAAGGTGGCGGAAAATAAATTTTATATGTTGGCCAAAGTATTATGTCCAGTTTTGGCCTGTTTTATTCTCACCGAGCCTCTCCTACTAAGCAACTGCTAACACTTTTCAGCCTAGTTGCTGGCAGGAATCTCATACTGTGATGATTTAATCCTTTTACCCTTCTTGATCCAGAAATCCTTGAAACTCGCATAATTCAGTCTTGCTATTCTGCCACGTAAACATCTACAGTGGTACCTCTACCTAAGAACGCCTCTACTTACAAACCGGGTGTTCAAGATTTTTTTGCCTCTTCCCAAGAACCATTTTCCACTTACAAACCCAAGCTTCTGAAACTGTAACCGGAAAAGGCAGGGAGAAGCCTCTTTGGGGCCTCTCTAGAATCTCCTGGGAGGAAACAGGGCAGGAAAAGGCAGGGAGAAGCCTCCGTGGGGCCTCTCTAGAATCTCCTGGGAGGAAACAGGGCTGGAAAAGGCAGGGAGAAGCCTCTGTGGGGCCTCTCGAGAATCTCCTGGGAGGAAACAAGAGCTGGAAAAGGCAGGGAGAAACCTCCGTGGGGCCTCTCTAGGAATCTCCCGAGAGGAAACAGGGCCGGAAAAGGCGGGAGAAGCCTCCGTGGGGCCTCTCTAGGAATCTCCTGGGAGGAAACAGGGACAGAAAAGGCGGGAGAAGCCTCTGTGGGGCCTCTTTAGAATCTCCTGGGAGGAAACAGGGCTGGAAAAGGCAGGGAGAAGCCTCCATGGGGCCTCTCTAGGAATCTCCTGGGGGAAAACAGGACCTCCACCCTCCCTGTGGTTTCCCCAATCGCACGCATTATTTGCTTTTTACATTGATTCCTATGGGAGAAATTGCTCCTTCTTACAAACTTTTCTACTTAAGAACCTGGTCATGGAACGAATTAAGTTCGTAAGTAGAGGTACCACTGCATCTCTTTGTACTGTTCTATAAAACACCCTGGAATGTTTTTCAGGTAGAGCAAGGGAGCGCAAACACTTTTATGATATATTTTTTTTAAAAAAGAAAAAGAAATAATCTTTGACAGGGGCGTCTGTGTAGGAAGAGACCAAGGAAGTCAAGAAGCGCCAGTGCTTGTGCGATCCAAGTCCCATCTTTTTCTATGTAGTACTTCAATCACACCATCGTGGCTGACATCTTGACTTTTTGGGCCCTCCCCCTGTGGTCACTCCTGGCCAATCAGCAAACAGATGAAGAAGAGTGCTAGAAGAGAACTCCCTCCCTCTGTGTTTAACCCTTCCTGCTAACTACAAATCTAAGCAACAAACAGCTATGGGTCAACTCACAGCAGGGCTCCTTTAGCAATAGAGTAAGGCTCAGACACTTCGTAAGGCAATGCCGGACCAGGGATAATCTGGGGCAATTTTGCTGGTCCCACACACTGCATCCTCTTCATCTGAGCCTGAAAGAAAGAAGAACATGGGTGGGAGGCTGGGAAGGGAGGCGTAAATAGGCAAATGGTGGCCAAAAAAAATACAGTGGTACCTCGACATACAATTTAATTCGTTCCAGACCCGAGCTCGTAAGTCGATCAACTCGCATCTCGAACGAATGCCTTTAGGCTTTGTTTTTCGCGCCGAGATAACCGGAAGCAAGGAGATTCTTGCGCCACCTAGTGGAAGCTCGGCTCGTATCCCGAATTTGAGCACGGGTGTCGAACAGAAATTTCGCTCACGTCGCGGCTCGTAACTTGGAATAGTTGCATGTGGCGCAGCTCGTATCTAGAGGTGCTATTGTATATCATTTCTGATCAAGCGTCCATAGCAGTTCTTGGGTTTTGTGGAGCTGGACTTCACATAACATAGCCTTAAATCTGGTCTGAGATTCTAGGATTGCAAACCCCAGTGGCTTTTATTTTTTAAAAAAAATATTTTTATCTCGTTTCTTCCAGGTACTAATGAGAGAAGCACTGATCGAACAGGCTATATGCAAGTGACAAATTATATGAAATATGCAACTCAATAAAGTAGGGGAGAATTAAATGACTGAAGGCAGCATTTCCTATTAACAAGCATTATTATACTGTCGGGGTCTGCTTCAAACATGGACAATTTAAAGGATTTTTGACCTGAATCCAATGTCTTTGGAACACAAGGATAATGACATTGTTGTTATTATCATTATTATTTATTAGATTTGTATGCCGCCCCTCTCCGTAGACTCGGGGCGGCTCACAACAATAACAAAGACAATGTAAGAACAAATCTAATAATTTTAAAAGCACTAAAAACCCCATTATTAAAAAGCAAGCATACACACAAATATACCATGTATAAACTGTATAGCCCCGGGAGAGATATCTCAGTTCCCCCATGCCTGACAGCAGAGATGGGTCTTAAGAACTTTGCAAAAGGCAAAGAGGGTGGGGGCAGTTCTGATCTCCGGGGGGAGCTGGGTTCCAGAGGGTCGGGGCCGCCACAGAGAAGGCTCTTCTCCTTTCTATTTGAAATGCCATTTCCCCAACAAACATTCTCCATAAAAAGCAAGACCCTCTGGTAACAGTAAGAGCAAACTTTTACCTTCGAGAAGTATCCAATTAAGTGGCACCCTTTCTCATCATTCTTGGTGAGAACATAGAAGAGAAATGGCTCAACATCATAGTATAAGGTTTTGTGGTCAAGAAAGAGCTTTGCTAACAAACAAAGGTTTTGGCAATAAATCTTGCTGATATTCCCATCAACCTGTAGAAAGGAGAGAATATTGACATCAGTATCTTAGCAAAGAGCAGCAGCTCAACACACCTCTACAAGGAACTCCGATGAAAGGCACACAGGGTAATGCAAATTAGGCTATTTTTTGTTCATTTTCTCTAATTAGACATCAATTCCGAGGGCAAATTATTTAAGCTATATTAAGCTTTAATAAGCTTATCAGCCTTGAGGCTGCAAAAAAGTAAAACGTAACATTACTCTCACATCTGCAAATAGGAATCTAATCTGGCATGCTTTAGAGTGGTTTTCAGATTATTATTATTATTATTATTATTATTATTATTATTATTATTATTTGATTTGTATGCCGCCCCTCTCTGAAGACTCGGGGCGGCTCACAACAGTAATAGAAACAATATAACAGTGAGACAAATCTAATATTAAAATAAAGCATATCTAGAACCCCAACAATTTAAAACTATACAACACATACATACCAAACATAAAATTTAAAAGCCTGGGGGAGGATGTCTCAGTTCCCCCATGCCTGGCGATAAAGGTGGGTCTTGAGTAATTTGTGAAAGACAAGGAGGGTGGGGGCCGTTCTAATCTCTGGGGGGAGTTGATTCCAGAGGGCCAGGGCCGCCACAGAGAAGGCTCTTCCCCTGGGGCCCGCCAAACGACATTGTTTGGTCGACGGGACCCGGAGAAGGCCAACTCTGTGGGACCTTATCGGCCGCTGGGATTCGTGCGGTAGAAGGGGGTTCCGGATGTATTCTGGTCCAATGCCGTGTAGGGCTTTAAATATAGCATTCCAGATGCTAAGATTATACAAAGAAAGGTTCCCACGTTGAGTACAACGACAGCTCCACATCGTTCAAGCACAGATTGAATTTGGCTATTTTATTTATTTATTTTTGGGGCCTTCGAGTCAGTTTGGACTCTTGACAATGCGGTTCCGTTGGCCAGATTTTGGAAGTAATTTGTCACTGCCTGATTCCCAGGGCTGAGAGAGAGTAACTGCCCCAGAACTTCCTGGGACTTCCAGTTTGTAGCCTGAGGCCTTAATTACTGTACTAACCTGGGCCACTGATTGAAATTTACTTGATCCTAAAGACATTCTTATATCTCTTAGGAATTGAGAAATTCTTCTGTTTGTAAGAATTTTTGCCCTTTTGTATATTAATAGCTTATATTTTGGCCAATGACCAGTAAGCAAAGAATTGCAAAGAATGTTTTCCAAGCCCTAAGTCTTTGCAGGGTTTTTATCATTGCTCTAACTTGCTCCAAATAATAATAATAATAATAATAATAATAATAATAATAATAATAATAATAATAATATAATATTAGATTTGTATGCCGCCCCTCTCCGAGGACTGAAATGTTTCTTTCCAGCCCTAACCAGGTGCTAACAGCGATATTCCCAGCTCTTATTTATTTATTTATTTATTTATTTATTGATTGATTGATTGATTGATTGGATTTGTATGCCGCCCCTCTCCGGAGACTCGGGGCGGCTAACAGCAACAATAAAGCAGTGTACAATAGTAGTCTGATGTTAAAACCCATTAATATAAAAAACCAAACATACATACATACATACCATGCATAGAATTGTAAAGGCCTAGGGGGAAGAGGGTCTCAATTCCCCCATGCCTGACGGCAGAGGTGGGTTTTAAGCAGCTTACGAAAGGCAAGGAGGGTGGGGGCAATTCTAATTTTGGGGGGAGTTGGTTCCAGAGGGCCGGGGCCGCCACAGAGAAGGCTCTTCCCCTGGGTCCCGCCAAGCGACATTCTTTAGTTGACGGGACCCGGAGAAGATCCACTCTGTGGGACCTAACTTATCCTCTTGCAAGCTCTTTCATTGTTACTATCTGTCAAGAATGTGTTTCCAAACTCTGTCTTTGTAGTTTTTTTCATTGCTCTAACTTGCCCCAAATATTTCTTTCCGGCCCTAACCAGATGCTAATGATCTTCCCAGCTCTTACCTTGCTGGCTCTTTCATTGTTACTCTCTCCGAATAAGGTTTTCCAAGCCCTAAGTCTTTGCAGATTCTTTTCATTTCTCTACTTGCTCCAAATGTTTCTTTCCAGCCCTAACTAGGTACTAATGATTTTCCCAGCTCTTACTGGCTTGCAAGATCTTTCATTGTTACTCTCTCCGAATAAGGTTTTTTTTAAGGCCCTAACCAGGGCATAAAATAATTTTTATTTATTTATTTATTTATTTATTTATTTATTTATTTATTTATTTATTTATGTATTTATGTATGTATGTATGTATGTATGTATGTATGTATGTATGTATGTATTTATTTATTTATTTATTTATTTATTTATTTAGTCCAATACACAATGAGGGTTTTAGTGGGTATATATCTATATACACATAGTAAAATACATGATGAAGGTTATAGAGGAGATATTCATAGTAAAATATATCTAAGAAAGAAGAGAAGAGAAGTTATAGGAATAGAACATATCAATGAAAGAATAGAAGAAGAGATATAGGAATGGAAGAAAGGTATAGGAGATATAGGAGAGCAATAGGACAGGGGACGGAAGGCACTCTAGTGCACTTGTACTCGCCCCTTACTGACCTCTTAGGAATCTGGAGAGGTCAACCGTAGATAATCTAAGGGTAAAGTGTTGGGGGTTTGGGGATGACACTATGGAGTCCGGTAATGAGTTCCACGCTTCGACAACTCGGTTACTGAAGTCATATTTTTTACAGTCAAGTTTGGAGCGGTTAATATTAAGTTTAAATCTGTTGTGTGCTCTTGTGTTGTTGTGGTTGAAGCTGAAATGTGCTGAAATGGACCAGAATAAGGATGCTAGTCAGATTAATATCTAGTAAGCAGATTCTTTTCCCTATTTTCCTCCCCAAAAACTAAAGTGTGTCTTTTACTCCAGTGCGTCTTATACTCTGAAAAATACAGTAATAAATTGTAGGGGACATACACTTTTTATTATATACCTACTGTTTTAGATTTTTCACCCAGGTAATAAGAGTCACAGAAGAGTTAATGTTGTATTTTTTCAGTTATTCTCCTTTGCTATTATTGTATTTATTTGCTTCTCTTTGTTTTTGTTCTTTTCAATTTTTACTGGTCATTGATTAAGTAAGGATTAATCCTTGTTGATTGCATAATGGCTTTAAATAAATTACTTGGAATAAATTAAGGTTGCCCATTCCACTGGGAGCTAGGAGGCCAAACACCAGCTCGTTTTTCATTGTTTTATTTTTTTTAAATTATTTTTTTCAATTTTTGTTTCATTTTTTCCCATCGTTTTATTTCATTGAAAGATGACCCCTTCAATCGTGAGCAGGATTACATTAGATTTAGATTAGATTAGATTTATTGGATTTATATGCCGCCCCTCTCCGCAGACTCGGGGCGGCTCACAAAAATAGCAAAAAAAAGTACATAGTGACAAATCCAATGCCCACCAATCCAATTACAATTTTAAGTTAGGAAATTCATAAAACAATCCCAATATATATAAAAAACAAGCACACAATCAATCAAACAGCAAAACAACATGGGCAAGGGGGAGATGTTTCAGTTCCCCCATGCCTGACGGCAGAGGTGGATTTTAAGGAGTTTACGAAAGGCAAGGAGGGTGGGGGCAATCCTAATCTCAGGGGGGAGCTGGTTCCAGAGGGTCGGAGCCACCACAGAGAAGGCTCTTCCCCTGGGTCCCGCAAGACGACATTGTTTAGTCGACGGGACCCGAAGAAGACCGACTCTGTGGGACCTAACCGGTCGCTGGGATTCGTGCGGCAGAAGGATGCTAATGATATGTGTAGGCCGATGCCAATATAAACAATGACCTTGACGTCCATTATCAATCCATTTCTCAACAGGGGATAAGTGATTTATAAATAAACAATGAACTCTTCATCATTCATATTAATGAACCAATCTGTAAGCCAAAAAAAAGGAACTAGGAAACCGTAACAGCAGCAAACGTCTTTCTGCTGGAAACAGTCAATGTGAAGCACTAGAAGAGTTGAAAAGATTAAGAATCATACGTCCATGTACAATAAACCTATTAGGATAGACCAGTGATGGCGAACCTTTCTTTCCTCGGGTGCCGGAAGGGCGTGGGAGAGTGCTATCACTCATGCGCGAGTGCCCATACCCATAATTCAATGCCTGGGGAAGGCGAAAACAGCTTCCCCTGCCCCTTGGAGGTTCTCTGGAGGCCGGAAATGGCCTGTTTCCAACTTCTGGTGGGCCTATTAGGATAACTCAAACTCAACCCAGACAAGACGGAGTGGTTGTGGGTCTTGCCTCCCGAAGACAATTCCATCTGTCCGTCCATTACCCTGGGGGGAGAATCATTGACCCCCTCGGAGAGGGTTCGCAACTTGGGCGTCCTCCTCGATCCACAGCTCACATTAGAGAAACATCTTTCAGCTGGGGCGAGGGGGGCGTTTGCCCAGGTTCGCCTGGTGCACCAGTTGCGGCCCTATTTGGACCGGGAGTCACTGCTCACAGTCACTCATGCCCTCATCACCTCGAGGCTCGACTACTGTAATGCTCTCTACATGGGGCTACCTTTGAAAAGTGTTCGGAAACTTCAGATCGTGCAGAATGCAGCTGCGAGAGCAGTCATGGGCTTCCCTAGGTATGCCCATGTCACACCAACACTCCGCAGTCTGCATTGGTTGCCAATCAGTTTCCGGTCGCAATTCAAAGTGTTGGTTATGACCTATAAATCCCTTCATGGCACCGGACCAGATTATCTCCGGGACCGCCTTCTGCCACACGAATCCCAGCGACCAATTAGGTCCCACAGAGTGGGCCTTCTCCGGGTCCCGTCTACTAAACAATGTCGTTTGGCGAGACCCAGGTGAAGAGCCCTGGTCCTTTGGAGCCAACTCCCCCCAGAGATTATTTATTTATTTATTTATTTATTTATTTATTTATTTATTTATTATTTAGATTTGTATGCCGCCCCTCTCCGCGGACTCGGGGCGGAGAATTGCCCCCACCCTCCTTGCCTTTCGTAAGCTTCTTAAAACCCACCTCTGCCGTCAGGCATAGGGGAACTGAGATATTCTTTCCCCCTAGGCCTTTACAATTTACGCATGGTATGTCTGTATGTATGTTTGGTTTTTATAATAAGGGTTTTTTTTAGTTATTTTAGGATTGGATTGGATTGTTACATGTTGTTTTTATCATTGTTGTTAGCCGCCCCGAGTCTACGGAGAGGGGCGGCATACAAATCCAATAAGTAAGTAAGTAAGTAAGTAAGTAAGTAAGTAAGTAAGTAAGTAAGTAAGTAAGTAAATAAACAAACAAACAAACAAACAAACAAGTAAATAAGTAAGTAGCTAGGTAGGTAGGTAGGTAGATAGACAGACAGACAGACAGACAGACAGACAGACAGACAGACAGATAAATAAATAATGTTTTACTCTCCTCCAGCCCCCTGGAGGTTCTCTGTGCTAGCCAAAAATCAGCTGGCCGGCACACACATGCACATTGGAGCTGAGCTAGGGCAACAGCTTGGGTGCCAGCAGATATGACTCTGGGTGCCACCTATGGCACCCGTGCCATAGGTTTGCCATCACTGGGATAGACTCCAATACTCGGAGGAAAAAAACACCGCTCAAAAATATTGCGTAATCTTCAGCCACATGCAGTACTTACTGAGCACAATGGAGTATCACCTACCTCAAACACAGAGAGGTCTTTCCTCCGGTAGATCTCATTGGCTGGAGGATGAAACCAGCCGCACTTCTTCCCATGCCTTAGCAGGATATTTTTACTTTTCATGTATTTCAGACAGAATTCACACAAGAAAAGCTTTGATAGTCTGTTGAGGTTTAAAATCAGAGTATCAGAGTATGAAAGGCTTGAAACAAGTTATCGTCACCTTCAGTTCTTCCAGGTGAATTAATCTTTTCTTTCTGTTTCTTTAAAACAGATACAGTGATACCTCGTCTTACAAACGCCTCGTCATACAAACGTTTCGAGATACAAACCTGGGGTTTAAGATTTTTTTGCCTCTTCTTACAAACTATTTTCACCTTACAAACCCACCGCTGGGATGCCCCGCCTCTGGATTTCCGTTGCCACCAAAGCACCCGTTTTTGCGCTGCTGGGGTTCCCCTGAGGCTCCCCTCCATGGGAAACCCCACCTCTGGACTTCCGTGTTTTTGTGATGCTGCAGGGGAATCCCAGCAGCGCAAAAACGGGCGCTTCACTGGCAACAGAAGTCCAGAGGTGGGGTTTCCCAGCGAGGGGAGCCTCAGTGAAATTGCAGCATCGCAAAAACACAGAGGTCCGGAGGTGGGGTTTTGAGGACTTCGGTGTTTTTGCGATGCTGCAATTTCACTGATGCTCCCTTCGCTGGGAAACCCCACCTCCAGACTTCCGTTGCCAGTGAAGCGCCCGTTTTTGCGATGCTGGGATTGCCCTGCTGGGATTCCCCTGCAGCATCACAAAAACACAGAAGTCCGGAGGTGGGGTTTCCCAGCAGCGCAAAAACGGGTACTTCGGCTGGCAAAAGGGGTGAATTTTGGGCTTGCACACATTAATTGCTTTTCCATTGATTCCTATGGGAAACATTGTTTCGTCTTACAAACCTTTCACCTTAAGAACCTCGTCCCAGAACCAATTAAGTTTGTAACACAAGGTATGACTTTATAGTATTCCTATGCTTAGGGACGTTCTCTTACCTTGCATATTCATGTGGATAAGGCGAGGAGTACCAAGTCTGGATCTCGTATTTTCCAAATTCTATCACAGAAGGGTAACGTCCATTCACTTCTCCGCCGTTTTTACAACCAATCTTCTATTAATGAGAGTTTTAAAGAAAATGTATCAGTGTACAAACAGCTACAAAATTCCCATCAATGTTATGTTAGTAATTGTATATGTTTCAAGTTTATATTTCTAACATCAGAAGGCAGAAAGCCAACATTAAAGGATAAAATTAACCACTTCTAAGACATTTAAAAATTATGTTTTTTAAAAACAGGCTGTTTTAAATAGAAGAAATACACACCCAGTGTTAAATTTCAGGGAGAATCAAACAATTCAATTCAATACAATTAAAATTATTTGCTACTGTTTACTAAAAGATTGTGCCTAAACCCTCCCCACCTGCTTACCTCCATTGCCAGTTCCTGGGCCTGTTTAAACATATTCAAATCTTCTTCTGTAACAAAGTTCTTGCTTCCCACCACAAACAGATCTGAGTTTTCTTGTTTGATGCTAATTTTGATTTCTGTACCTGTTGTTTAAAAAATCAGCAGAGAAAAATTCCTTCACCAACATGAGTGCAATTTCTTCACCAACACGAGTGCAAGAAGTGCCTTAAACTAACAAAATGGAATTCCTGTTTCTCTTCCTGGACAGTTCTTGCTTTCAAACCCTTGAATTTTATTTCCATTGAGATAGTACATCTATCAATTGTAAGTCTCTTGACAATTAAAAAAACCAAAATCTGGGCAAATATTTAAAAGATGCTGCCAAGGCCTTTTGCTACATCTGTTTTACACATTTCATGCTTTTACTGTGAAATTCTAAATATAAAAATGTACAGTGTTCCCTCGATTTTCGCGGGTTCGAACTTCGCGAAAAGTCTACACCACGGTTTTTAAAAAATATTAATTAAAAAATACTTTGCGAGTTTTTCCCCTATACCGCAATTTTTCCCGCCCGATGACATCATATATCATCGCCAAACTTTCATCCGCCTTTAATAAATATTTTTTAAATAAACTTTAATAAATAAACATGGTGAGTAATAATCCAAATGGTTGCTAAGAGAATGGGAAATTGCAGTTTAGGGGTTTAAAATGTTAAGGGAAGGCTTGGGATACTGTTCATAGCCAAAAATAGTGTATTTACTTCCGCATCTCTACTTCGCGGAAATTCGACTTTCGCGGGCGGTCTCGGAACTCATCCCCCGCGAAAATCGAGGGAACACTGTATCGCATAGTTGCATTCACCTAATCTTTAAAAGAATATCAAAAGTAGATTAAAAATAGAAGAATACAGATTCTCCCACCGCCCCCTTCATAAAAAATATGTTTCAAAAAGCAAACAAACAGAAGGAATAAATTTCACAACCTTACAGATTCAGCATTGTGTAGCAGGGTGGCGTTTTACATGGGCAGGAAAAAAAAGCAATGGAGGAGGAGGAGGAGATGAGATGCCAAAATGGGGATCTTAAACCCATATGCCCATACAGGACCATAAGCACAGAAAGGGCGGCTACGGCTATGCAACCAGAAAGAAGCGCCGGCAAGACCATGAAGCGATGAGAATGCGAAAAAGCCACAGCAGACACATGACGGGCAAACGAGATGGGGTAACATTAGTTTGGGGAAGCAACTTTGGCGGGGTTAGTTAGCGTTAGTTACGCCAATGCTCGCTGCTTCGATATAAGAGGGAAGTAAGAGCAACCTAGGTGACAAAATAAGAATTTTGGGTCTGGAAGGGGATATAGCAGGTTCAATGGGGGGCTTGGACCGGTTGCTTACCATCATCCCGATCAGGCTTAATTCTTCCGTCTGCCAAGCTCCCCTTCCCTGGTGAGGGGGTCCCCACCTGAGGGGTCACTTTATACTTTAATCTGCCTAGAACCACGTGCTTTTTAAAGAAGGTTGTCTGCTCGAAGCCGGCAGCTGCTTTGAAAGCATGTCCCCTAGACAAAGCCCACCCAGTGGTGGCGGGAGGAGAAACCAACCTATCGCTAATCTCTTCCTTTCCGCAGAAAGCGGGGTTGGGCTCGGGCGCGGGAGAGAGGGCCGCTTTGCGATGCCAGCGCTTGGGAGGGGCATAACAGGGCTGCCCCTTTGGGCGCGACCGTCCCTGGGCAGCGTAAATGTGAGAAAGTCCATCGAAAAGCTGGCTGTGATTAGGAAGGCCGCTAAAGGAGAGACCGGAGGAACTCTGGGGAGAACCGGAAGAGATGGTAGCGCCGGATTTTGGTGAACCGGGGCTCTGACCAGAGGTGGGGGCCGGGGGCGGAAGTGAAGAAGGTTTTAGCTTTTGTGTGGTACCTGTAGCCAACACATGAGGAGTACAGAAGGGTTTCTGAAAGGCCATTTTCCTTGGACGGTAATGCTTGGAAAAGTCAATTATTTCACCTCGTGATCTGCGACCATCGGGTGACGGTGTGAAAAACTTAGTGAGGCCGTCAATGAGACCCTGGGTTTTCTTGTTAACGTTAAGTGTAGCGGCAGGGATGTAGGTGGAGGTGATGGTGGTGATTTTGGTGGCGGTGGCACCAGGCCAGGTGAGGTCTGTAACAGCCAATCTGCTGCTTGAGTCCTTCACAGATGCAGCATGACCAGATGAAGGTGTGGTACAGACTTTAGTCTTTTGACCCCTACCAGGTGACCCCCTTCCTGGGAATGCGTTCTGGGATCCTTCCGCACTGGGGACAGACCTAGCAAAGAAAAGTGGAGGAAAAAAGGAGAACGGTCAGAGCAGAGAAGCAACACGCCGCCGTAGCTGGGTGGCCAGAGAATTAGCTGTTCTGATCCAGCCTGTGCAATGAGAAACCGCTTACGCGCAAGTAAAACAATCCCCTTTTTAAATCATGCAGGAACCGTCTTTATTCACGCTGGATGAACAGAACCAAAAATAATTAGTCACAAATGAGACTCTTTTTCCATAGAAACATAGAAGACTGACGGCAGAAAAAGACCTCATGGTCCATCTAGTCTGCCCTTATACTATTTCCTGTATTTTATCTTAGGATGTATATATGTTTATCCCAGGCATGTTTAAATTCAGTCCCTGTGGATTTACCAACCACGTCTGCTGGAAGTTTGTTCCAAGGATCTACTACTCTTTCAGTGAAATAATATTTTCTCATGTTGCCTTTGATCTTTCCCCCAACTAACTTCAGATTGTGTCCCCTTGTTCTTGTGTTCACTTTCCTATTAAAAACACTTCCCTCCTGAACCTTATTTAACCCTTTAACATATTTAAATGTTTTGATCATGTCCCCCCTTTTCCTTCTGTCCTCCAGACTATACGGATTGAGTTCATTAAGTCTTTCCTGATACGTTTTATGCTTCAGACCTTCCACCAGGTTGACGATTGTGTGACCAGGGGGTGGCTTAAAGGTCATGTGACTGGCTTAAAGGTGGCCAACTTGACGTCACTCACCCCAAGAGTTTGGGTTAGGGTGCCTGGCCCCTCCTCCCCTCAAAGTGATACTGTACAATTATGACGGTATGTATGTTTCTATATATTGGGGTTTCTTGTTTTTTAGACTTTTAAAATGTATTATTGTTATTTTAGATTCTAACTATTAGATTTGTTATTATATATTGTTTTTATCACTGCTGTAAGCCGCCCCGAGTCTACGGAGAGGGACGGCATACAAATCTAATAAATAATAATAATAATAATAATAATAATAATAATAATAATAATAATATTTCCCTATCTATTTACTAAACATGCAAAATATACTCTTTAATTCTATGTATATATGCCATACGAGTACATATATATTACACACAGGCACACAAAAATTTACTTTATCTACTATATAAACTGACACACGCACGAACAGCTCTTCTAAAATTATACACATTCAACGTCATTTACTGCGATAGGAAAACATACCCAGAGCCCAGAAGGGAGCCATTTCACAGCAAGAAAAATAAGAAGAAACAATTTTAAAAAGTGATAAAAAGGTCCAACACCTAACGTTTTGTAGAGAAGAGAAACTTCCCTTAATTTTTTTTTTTTTAAACCAAACCCTGGCTTGTGTGCTATAGCCGTTTAAGAAAAAAGCTGAGCACATTGATTTTCAGCTAGTTCCTTGAAACCTTAGATAGCCAGAAGTCAGTTCTTAACAGAGTGACAGTAGGCTCTCTAATAAATTCTGCCCAGGTGTCAAACCTAAGTGACAAGAAGTCAATCGGTTCCAGTAAACCATGTTCTCCCTTGAAGAAGGTCACAGTGTATATTGCCAGGTTCTGAATTAAAGAACCTCTCGTGGGAACGGAGCCCTGAGGCTACATGCCGATTTGATAACCATGGTAGCAATTTACAGACCTAATACAATATAAAGTTAATACACTTCACCCAGCATAATATACAATTAGGACAGTTTAACCCTACTTATAAGAACGGTTTTATTGGCTGCATCTGGCAAATAAAATGCTCGCCTCGGGAGCATAGTTACAACTACAATACACAACCAGAGGGTCACAACAACAGATAAGCTTCAAGCCAATTTATTCCATTAAGGCAACAACTATAAAAACAAAATTCAGACAATATAGAGGAAGGCGATACCCCAAATATAACACATACATCGATGATTACTTATAAAAATACCACTTTTATATCGGCCATAAAATGCCACTTAAAGTAAATTAGTTTCTAAAGAATGTTGCTCTACATACCATTAAGACCAAAATGCAAACACAGTAATTTATTTTTCTTTAACTGCAAAATAAAAATAAAAAAAGTGTGCAAGCCTAGCAAAAAGTTACAGAGGCGTAAATAAAATTAACAACAAAGGAAAACAGACACTGGGGAAGGAAGGAGTGAGAACGTACTGAAATTTAGTGTTAAAGAATACACAGTTTGCTTAAAGAAGCACTGAGAAGTTGAAGAAATCACTTTGTAAAATAAATAAACCCATCTCAATGGTATTAGTGATTAAAGGGGGGATATTTCACAAAAATGAACGAGAAAGTGGTAAATACCCACAGGCAGGAAGAGTTATCTAAGTGAAAATCAACAGGAAATACTGTAGTTACTTCAAATCAATTTAATCCCTTCCTACATCTCACTGAATATGAAATATTCTATAGAAGGCATCTCTTCCCTCTCCATATACACACACTTAATGGAAGAACTATAGGTAACATTAACAGTCTTAACACGAAGAGAAAAGTCAACTAAAGATACTATTTGGTTTAAAGAAGGTGACATCATTCCATTCCGTCCATAATTGAGTGTTCATTCTCATGTACTGCTACGTTTATTAGCTACTGGCCATCGGCAATGTGTTTATTTTTCTCATCTTTCCACATCGCCGTTTGAATATTTCAAACCCCGGCATTAGCTATGAAGCTGTAGTTGTGACTGATTTCTCTCTATTTTAGATTTTTTAAAAATTCTGTCTTAGAAACATAGAAACATAGAAGTTTGACGGCAGAAAAAGACCTCAGGGTCCATCTAGTCTGCCCTTATACTATTTTCTGTATTTTATCTCACAATGGATATATGTTTATCCCAGGCATGTTTAAATTCAGTTACTGTGGATTTATCTACCACGTCTGCTGGAAGTTTGTTCCAAGGATCTACTACTCTTTCAGTAAAATAATATTTTCTCATGTTGCTTTTGATCTTTCCCGCAACTAACTTCAGATTGTGTCCCCTTGTTCTTGTGTTCACTTTCCTATTAAAACACACTTCCCTCCTGGACCTTATTTAACCCTTTAACATATTTAAATGTTTCGATCATGTCCCCCCTTTTCCTTCTGTCCTCCGGACTATACAGATTGAGTTCCTTAAGTCTTTCCTGATACACTTTATGCTTAAAACCTTCCACCATTCTTGTAGCCCGTCTTTGGACCCGTTCAATTTTGTCAATATCTTTTTGTAGGTGAGGTCTCCAGAACTGAACACAGTATTCCAAATGGGGTCTCACCTCTTTATTATTTTTTAAATAATTCAAGAATTATTGAATTCAAATGAATTGAATTCGAATAATTCAAGCAAGAATATGCCTAATACTCCTTACTCCTCTTCTCCTAACAACAATATCAACTCTATTAGATTGATTGGGTTGAGAGAACAGGACTGGGTCAGTCAACCCAAGCTTCCATGTTTAAGGTGGCACTAAAACTCACTGTCGCCTGGTGATTGGTCCAAGGTCACCCAGCCATTTTTATGCTAAGGCAGGATATGTGATTGGCCCAATCACCCAGCCAGCTTTCATACTTGAGGCAGGACTTGAACTCACCCTCTCCTGGTTTCTAGTCTGATGCCTTCACCACTACACAAAACTGGCTAGTAACTATCGGTAGTAGATGCTAACAGATGCAAGAAGCCTTGTGTTTTCACATTATTGTTCAAGCTTCAAAGGTAAATTAAGCAGTATCATTTTTGTATTGTACCTTCAATAATGTGCATCAATTTCATTTATCCTGGGCCTAGAAAGCCTAGAACTATGGTGCCTAAAACACAATTTGAGTATTGCCCACAAGATCATATGCTGCAATGTCCTACCGGTCAATGACTACTTCAGCTTCAACCGCAACAACACAACAGCACGCAACAGATTCAAACTTAATACGAACCGCTCCAAACTTGACTGTAAAAAATATGATTTCAACAATCGAGTTATCGAAGCGTGGAACTCATTGCCAGACTCAATTGTGTCAACCCCTAACCCCCAACACTTTTCCCTTAGACTCTCCACGATTGACCTCTCCAGGTTCCTAAGAGGCCAGTAAGGGGCGTACATAAGTGCACTGGTGTGCCTTTCGTCCCCTGTCCAATTGTCTTTCCTTTCTTTCACCTATCATATATATTCTCTTCCTTTCATATATCCTCTCCTCTAAGTTCACTTTCACCCTCTTTTATATTATCACATGTCTATCTTTCATCCTATGTATTTGTGTATTGGACAAATGAATAAATAAAATAAAATAAAATAAATAAATATGTAGTATTTTTATGATTTGTTTTCTTATTAATAATAAAAAAGAGAAAGAAAAACATATCCCAAAATAATGGAGACAGCTACGTTGTCAAAAAAAGAAAGAAAAAACACACCCATAAAATAGTGTTTTAACCAAAATACAAAAAAAAAATATGACAAAAAACATAGTATGATATGTCATCATCACAATAAGTAGCTATAATTCAAAAACAGCATTTTCTGGGAGAGGTAATAAGGATCATGCTTTAATAAAACAAGGGTTTCTACAATATCCCAAACTTGGCAACTTTAAGACTTGAGAACTTCAACTCCCAGAATCCTCCAGAATTTCTCAGAATGGTCTGAGAAAAATATACCGAATATACAGTACAGTGATACCTTGTGTTACAAACTTAATTGGTTCCGGGAGGAGGTTCTTAAGGTGAAAAGTTTGTAAGACGAAACAATGTTTCCCATAGGAATCAATGGAAAAGCGATTAATGCGTGCAAGCCCAAAATTCACCCCTTTTGCCAGCCGAAGCGCCCGTTTTTGCACTGCTGGGATTTCCCTGAGGGTCCCCTCCATGGGAAACCCCACCTCCAGACTTCTGTGTTTTTGCGATGTTGTGATTTCACTGAGGCTCCCCGCGCTGGGAAACCCCACCTCTGGACTTCCATTGCCAGCGAAGTGCCCATTTTTGCGCTGCTGGGATTCCCCTGCTGGGATTCCCCTGCAGCATCACAAAAACATGGAAGTCATGAGGTGGAGTTTCCCATGGAGGGGAGCCTCTGGGGAATCCCAGCAGCGCAAAAACGGGTGTTTCGGTGGCAACGGAAGTCCGGAGGCCGGGCATCCCAGCGGTGGCGGTGGGTTTGTAAGGTGAAAATAGTTTGTAAGAAGAGGCAAAAAAATCTTAAACCCCAGGTTTGTATCTCGAAAAGTTTGTATGACGAGGTGTTTGTAAGATGAGGTATCACTGTACTTGAATAAGAAAGCAAACAATAGAATAAACATAAACAAATACCATGAGGTTTAATGGGGGGAATATCATCCATCAAGCAGCTTATAGTGGAATGGGGGAAATTATTATTCATCTCATTTTAAAGGGATCATCGGGAAGAATGAAAAGAAGAACAAGGCAGAATGCTTACAACATTTGTTGCTTTAGTTTGTTTTTGGGCCGTCCAATAGGTTTTGTGTAGCGTCGCCTTATCTGGGAAGCCCGCTCGTGTAGCAATTTCCTTCCCTTTTTCTTTGGTCTGCAGACTTGACAAACCCACATACCTGTATTCGACATGAAACATGAAGCAGGTTAATTCTGATACCCCTTCACCCACATAGAAACATAGAAGACTGACGGCAGAAAAAGACATGGTCCATCTAGTCTGCCCTTATACTATTTTCTGTATTTTATCCTAGGATGGATATATGTTTATCCCAGGAATGTTTAAATTCAGTTACTGTGGATTTACCAACTACGTCTGCTGGAAGTTTTTTCCAAGGATCTACTACTCTTTCAGTAAAATAATATTTTCTCATGTTGCTTTTGATCTTTCCCCCAACTAACTTCAGATTGTGTCCCCTTGTTCTTGTGTTCACTTTCCTATTAAAAACACTTCCCTCCTGGACCTTATTTAACCCTTTAACATATTTAAATGTTTCGATCATGTCCCCCCTTTTCCTTCTGTCCTCCAGACTATACAGATTGAGTTCATTAAGTCTTTCCTGATACGTTTTATGCTTAAGACCTTCCACCAATCTTGTAGAATAGAATAGAATAGAATAGAATAGAATAGAAGAATTCTTTATTGGCCAAGTGTGATTGGACACATAGCAAGGAATTTGTCTTGGTGTATATGCTCTCAGCGTACATAAAATAAAATATACATTTGTCAAGAATCATGTGGTACAACACTTAATGATTGTCATAGGGGTCAAATAAGCAATGAAGAAGCAATATTAATTAAAAAAATAAAAAAATAATTAAAAAAGCCCGTCTTTGGACCCGTTCAATTTTGTCAATATCTTTTTGTAGGTGAGGTCTCCAGAACTGGACACAGTGCTCCAAATGTGGTGTCACCAGTGCTCTATATAGCGGGATCACAATCTCCCTCTTCCTGCTTGTTATACCTCTAGCTATGCAGCCAAGCATCCTACTTGCTTTCCCTACTGCCTGACTGCACTGCTCACCCATTTTGAGACTGTCAGAAATCACTACCCCTAAATCCCTTTCTTCTGAAGTTTATGCTAACACAGAACTGCTAATACAATACTCAGATTGAGGATTCCTTTTCCCCATCATAGGCTTCCAAGGCCACCAATTACTGAGAGCAGTATCAGGTTCTGGCCACACTGCGCACTGGTAGCGAAAATGGAGCTGAGTGCGCAGCACTGCCTCTCCGGCGTGCACGCAGGCATGTCCCAGCGAGATTTTGCTTCTGCGCATGAAGCAAAATCTCGGGAGGGATGCGCACAAGAGATTTTGGCAGTTTGTTGCTTCTGAACATGCGTAGAAGCAAAAAAAACCCCACCGAAATCTAACACGCGTGCGCAAGATTTTGCCTCCTGAGCATGCACAGAAGCAAAATCTCACTGGGACGCATGCGGTAGCGGCGGTAAGTAGCAACCCCCGCCTGGTTGAGAGACAACAGAGAGTTTCAGGAGCCTCTTGTATCAAATAAAACCAGGGGAGAGATACTTGACTCTGCCCCTCTCTTCTTTAAATACCAGCTGTTAACTCTTTGGGCTAATATGCTCAATGCCCGATTTTTAAGTGTTTTTTCTCCTTCTCTTTTCAAGTACAGTGATACCTTGTCTTACAAACTTAATTGGTTCCGGGACGAGGTTCTTAAGGTGAAAAGTTTGTAAGACGAAACAATGTTCCTCATAGGAATCAATGGAAAAGCGATTAATGCGTGCAAGCCCAAAATGTACCCCTTTTGCCAGCCGAAGCGCCCGTTTTTGCGCTGCTGGGATTCCCCTGAGGCTCCCCTCCATGGGAAACCCAACCTCCGGATTTCTGTGTTTTTGCGATGCTGCAGGGGAATCCCAGCATCACAAAAATGAGCACATTGCTGGCAATGGAAGTCCGGAAGTGGGGTTTCCCAGCGAAGGGAGCATCAGTAAAATCACAGCATCGCAAAAACACCAAAGTTCTCGAAACCCCACCTCCGGGCCTCTGTGTGTTTGCGATGCTGCGATTTCATTGAGGCTCCCCTCGCTGGGAAACCCAACCTCCAGACTTCCGTTGCCAGCGAAGCACCCATTTTTGCGCTGCTGGGATTCCCCTGCTAGGATTCCCCTGCAGCATCACAAAAACACGGAGGTCCGGAGGTGGGGTTTCCCATGGAGAAGAGCCTCAGGGGAATCCCAGCAGTGCAAAAACGGGCGCTTCGCTGGCAACGGAAGTCCGGAGGCGGGGCATCCCAGTGGCGGCGGTGGGTTTGTAAGGTGAAAATAGTTTGTAAGAAGAGACAAAAAAATCTTAAACCCCGGGTTTGTACCTCGAAAAGTTTGTATGACGAGGCGTTTGTAAGACGAAGTATCACTGTACTTGCTTTGTTGTTTTGTTCACTCATCTCAAAATTACCATATCCCCCCATCCCATAAAAGAGGCTGAAAATTTGGGTGCATCTTATACTCCGAATGTAGCTTTTTCAAAGCTTCCCTCCCCCCAGCCCTAACAAGATGCTAACAATTTCATTGCTATTCCCTCTCAAAAAGGTGTTTTTCAGCCCTAACGAGGTGCTAATAATCTTCCCGGCTTGCAGGATTTTTTCATTGCTACTCGGAAGAATTTTTTTCCAGCTCTAAGTCTTTGCAGGCTTGTTTTCATTGCTACTCTCTCCGAATATTTTTCCCCCCAGTTCTAACCAGAGGATAAAATAATGGTCTGAAGCTGACACTCCGGGAGGCAAACTCGTGCAGCGTGTATAGGAGGCAGCGCGAGGGAGTCACCACAGTGACTTTATTCTTTATTTATATTTATATACTTTTATTTATATACTTTATTCCCTCTCCGGGGCCGGGGCAAAGCACCCAGAGAAAGGAAAATGCTCCGTTTGCTCTGGGCTGCCCAGAGCTATGGGAGCATTTCTTTTCTCTGGGCGCTGACAGAGGTTTATTCCCTCTCCAAGCGCCCAGAGAAAGGGAAATGCTTTGTTCGCTCTGGACAGCCAAAGCCTCCTTAAGCGCCACCGAAAGGCTCCTCTGGCAGCCCAGAAAAGCCCGAGATGGCTGGGATTAAAGGGGGAATGTCAGGAAACTGGCCGGGCATTCGTGCTGCTCTCAAATTTCCTGGGCAATTTTTCAAGGCTAGGGTTCTTAAGTAGAAAATGGTTCTTAAGAAGAGGCAAAAAAATCTTGAACACCCGGTTCTTATCTAGAAAAGTTCTTAAGTAGAGGCGTTCTTAATGTACTTTTAAAAAAGAAAACATTATTTGCAGGTTGTCCTCAAATTACAATCATTAATTCAGTAATTCCAAGTTACAGCGGCCCTGAAAAAAGTGACTTATGACTGTTCCTCACACTTATGACTGCTGTAGCTTCCCCATGGTGGCCACATGATCAAAATTCAGGTGCTTGGCAACTGGCTTGTATTTATGATGAGTGTCCTAACTTATGACTCTTCCTAACTTATGACTCTTACCATTTATAATCTTCCCAGCTGGCTTCCATCCAGGAAAGTCAACCGGAAAAGCCAAATTCGCTTAACACCGTAATGATTCACTGCACCCAACGGTTTAACAATTGTGGCAAAAAAAGGTCACAAATGGGACACAGCTCACTTAAGAACTGTCTTGCTTAACCAACGTAAATTGTGGTCATAGATTAAGGACTACCTGTACTGGCATAAGTGATAAAATTAGAGTACATCGTAGTTGAGTATAGAGCCAGAATGTAGACTGTTGTGATTCAGTCTGAGGCTCCTCAGGGAACGGCTGGAACTCTGCCGGCTCCATGCTCAGAGGGGGAGGACGAGGAGGAGGAGGACCAAGCAGACGGGGAAGAGGAATGTCCGGACGAGGAGGAGGGGGAACAGCCTGAGACCCCCGGGGGGGAGCTCTCCCCAGCGAGTAGCCTGGAGTCATTAGATGAGAACGCACAAGCCATCATAGATATGAGGCAGAGAAGGGCAGCACAAAGAAGGGGACAATTAGCCAGGTATTTCCATCCCTAATAGGCAACAGCTGGGTTTGGGTGTGGTTCTCCTCAGAAAGGTTGAAAAGGCAGGCCCGCCCTTCCTGTATTGTGGAGAGTTATCTTTTGGGAGTCCTGTGACCTTGCTTCGATCCTTGGCGTCTCTGATTCTGGCTTGTGGCCTCGAAGGCTGAAAACTTGGGGGGAGGCGTGGGTTTTATTATCTACAGTGGTGTGTGTGCCAGCAAGAAGCCTGTTGTATTGTCTGGCCGTCGTGACTCTTCTGTGAAGCTTCATAGCATTCCAGTTTGTAAGAACAGTTTTTGTTATCTGTGTTTGTTTTCAAAGATATAAAATGACTTTGCTTTTTATCAGCGTGTCTGGATACTCTTTTTAGTTGGTGTTGGCATCTGGGGGAACCCAGACAGAACAGTAGACTATAGAACAATAAATTATTAATGGCTTTTATTTATTTGTTTGTTTGTTTTATTTTTATAGCCACCCAACTCAATCAACATCTCAAGAACTAGAAAGAAAGCTGAATATAAACAGCAAAACAAATGTCAGTTCTTCTGGATAAGAAAAAAAGCAAAATAAATTTATTTAATGTACCATACTGTATGAAAACATGGCATAACAGGCCTCATTGGAGAGCTCATATAAAAATGACACATACCACTCATGGTCTGTGTTATAGAAAAATCTTTAATCGGGTGTGTATACATGGAATAAATCCTCCTTTTTAAGCGGTTCATTTTTAAAAGCTATTTTTATTCCAAGCTTTTGATTAATTATCCAGCTGGAAGTATTACAAAAGGAGTAGCAAAGGAGACTTGAGCATTAAAAAAAAGTCATTCCCAGCACTGAAATAAACAGCATGAAATCAAAATATAACCCACTTTATCAGCAGTAAAAGGCTGAGTAGATTATTGATGATCGTGTTAAGCTTAAAGGTCGAGTGAGCAAATTATCACACTTTTTTTTTTCTTTTGTAAAATGGAAAGTGTTACTTTGCAATCTTAAATCCTAAGTACTGTTAATTTTAGAAAACGTTAAAAGCAGAGACTAGAAACTGTAGGTTATTGATACATTTTAAGGTATGTGTGTATTGCTATACAAATAGAATTGTGAAGAAAAAAAAATTAAAAAAATATTAATCAAGATGACCCTTAAAATGGGTCATTTCTTGAGACCCCTAAAAGTGTTATGAATGCAATTAGTTGCATTCCCGTCTGGCATCACCCAGGGGAAGAGCCTTCTCTGTGGCGGCCCCGACTCTCTGGAACCAGCTCCCCCCAGAGATTAGAATTGCCCCCACCCTCCTTGCCTTTCGTAAACTCCTCAAAACCCACCTCTGTCGTCAGGCATGGGGGAATTGAGATATTCCTTTCCCCCCAGGCCTATACAAGTTATGCATGGTATGTTTGTGTGTATGTTTTGTTTTTTAATAAGCGGTTTTTAAAATGATTTTTAATTATTAGATTTGTAATATATTGTTTCTATTGTTGCTGTGAGCCACCCCGAGTCTGCGGAGAGGGGCGGCATACAAATCTAATAAATAATAATAATAGTAATAATAATAGTAATAGTAATAGTAGTAGTAGTAATAATAATAATAATAATAATAATAATAATAATAATAATAATAATAGAAAATATGGATCATCAACATCGCAATCCCAGGAGACAGCAGAATTGAGAAGAAGTAGCTAGAGAAATTAGTGAAATATGAAGATCTAAAAATCGAGCTGCAACGACTCTGGCATAAGCCCGTGAAAGTGGTCCCAGTGGTACTTGGTACGCTGGGCGCAATGCCAAAGGAATTTAGCAGACATTTGAAAACCATTGGAATTGACAAAATCTCCACCTGTCAATTGCAAAAGGCCGCTTTACTGGGATCGACAAACATAATCCGCCGCTACATCACGCAGTCCTAGGTGCTTGGGAAGCGCCCGACTGGTGATGAAATACGAAATCCAGCATAGTGATCTCGTTTGCTGTGTTGTATTGACATAATAATAATAATAATAATAATAATAATAATAATAATAATAATAATAATAATAATAGTTAAAAGAGAACAAAAAGCTACCTTGAATGTGCAGAATACTCAATCCTAAGCAGACATTGGATTCTACCCTATTTGGATTTTCCATAAATAGCTCACAGAATCACTTAGTGACCATATAAGAGAACGAAACCTTGAGGAATACGGACGCAAAGCTCACCTTTCGGCATTCGAGAAAGTGGTGGGTCACAGCACTCCATGTGAAAACCTCTATCGCAAGAGTCACAGAAAAGCATATTATCCTGAAAGAAAGAAAGAAAGAAAGAAAGAAAGAAAGAAAGAAAGAAAGAAAGAAAGAAAGAAAGAAAGAAAGAAAGAAAGGGGGTGGAGGTGGAAAAAATAAAGGCATCAAAAAAATAATAATTTTGGTATTTTCATGATGAAAGGGTCATTAAATTATCAGGTAGGCTACCTGGCTAGCTCCAATCCATATTGTTCTCTTCATGTAAGTCTTTCGGAATAGAATATAGGATATTCTTCATTGGCCACGCATGATGGAACATGCAAGGAATTTGTCTCCGATGCTCTGAACATTTAGATAACATTTTAATGCAGCTGCGAGAGCAATCATGGACTTTTCCAAATATGCCCATGTTACACCAACACTCCGCAGTCTGCATTGGTTGCGGATCAGTTTCCGGTCACAATTCAAAGTGTTGGTTATGACCTATAAAGCCCTTCATGGCACCGGAGCAGATTATCTCAGGGACCGCCTTCTGTTGCACGAATCCCAGCGACCAGTTAGGTCCCACAGAGTGTTGTTGATGTAGCTGAGGTATGCTGATTAGTTACTACTCAGGATATCACGCCTAATCTACAACCATTAACTAATCAGCATACCTCAGTTACATCAACGACCCCAGGTGTTACCCCACTGACTCACCAGGAAGTTTCTACACAGCAGGCAATTGCTGAGCCATCAAACCACACCCAGCCACCAGTATTTATAGAAGGAAGGCAGCTCAGGTCTCGCTGTGTTCGCCCTAGAACAAGGACAGAAACACCAGCCTGAAGATGACGAGGGGGGCCTCGTCGAAACGTTGCCAGAAATTTCCAAATCCTACACGGGAAGAAACCCGAATATACCAAGACCATCATATATATATATAGTAAAATACACGATGAAGGTTATAGAGGACTCATAGTAAAATATATCAATGAAAGAATAGAAGAGAAGATATAGGAATAGAACATATCAATGAAAGAATAGAAGAAGAGATACAGGAATAGAAGAAAGGTATAGGAGATATAGGAGAGCAATAGGACAGGGGACGGAAGGCACTCTAGTGCAATCTGAGTCCTCATTTGATTGACCTTGGAAGGATGGAAGGCTGAGTCAACCTTCAGCCTGGTGAGATTCGATCTGCCAAAGTGCAGGTAGCTGGCGGGCAGCAGAAGTAGCCCGAAATAATGCACTCTAACTACTGCACCACTGTATTACTTACTGCATTTTTGCCTTGGATTCTGCAGGAGCTGCACGTCTTGCACTCGATACACTGCCATCTTAAGGCCTTCACGTTTGTTGTTAACTCCAGACAAAATTTAAGACAGGAGGGATGCCCTATGAAACAACCAAAAGTTATAATATTTATTTTAGCGTTCTGTTACGACAAAAACTCTAGGACAAGAAGTCCTCAACTTACAACCCTTAACTGAATTTAGAATTATGGCTATTAAATCATTGAGGCTGCATCATGTAACTAGACCTGATTTTTTTTTTTTACATTTTTTTGTCATGATCATTAAAGCAAAAATCACAGTTGTTAAGTTAACCTGATTTCCAATGGCTATCTTATTTTATTTATTTTGCTAAAAACTGGAAGGTAAATTCAGGAGACTGGCAAAGAAGTTACAAAAGTCAATTGACTAGCTATTTTTTGGGGGGAGGGGGAGTCTGTCATAAATTCAAACTTTTTAAAGCAACTGTCCTATATCAAGGACTATCTTTTAACTTCTCACAGTAAAACTGCATCAGTATTGATCACTGTTGTTTATTATCACTCGGGGACAAGATGAACAATATTTGCTCAAAATATTTTATTATAGGTCTAAGGTGGATCCTGGTATTTGAACGTTATGCATTGCAGAGCCTATAAACAGGTGTAACCCATGAATTAAAACTGCAGTTACTCTGAAATACATTTTTTTCTTCATTTTTTCTACATTTATCCCCACCCTATTTGTTGGGTTTGGGCCTGGGCCAGCCGTTGCTCCCACAGATGGGAGAGATGCGGCACAAAGTGAGTGCGAAAGCCTGGCTGACAGCCAGGAAGACATGGCAGACAGCCAGGAGGATGAGGCCACTGGTTCACAGGACTCAGCAGACAGCCCAGGGGATTTGGCATGCAGTCCCTCAGACAGTCTTTCGTCCTTGGATTCCTCTGCCGGACAATTCATAGACATGCGTAGCAGAAGAGCGATGCAAAGGAGGGATCAATTGAAGGATTATTACAAGTCATCAGAGTAGCACCTGGGCTGGGTGTGGTTCTTATACTGAAGGCTGGGTGTGGTTCCCTTAATGAGGGCTAAAGGTATAAAAGGGAACAGAGGCACAAGGCAAACTGTGGCTGTTTATCTGTGTTATTTTGTGGTTCCTGCTCTGAAGTTTCTGTTCCGTGCCTTTGGAGTTTTCAACTCAGCTTTTTCACACACGTGGGAGGTGAAAACTCTGGGACTTGCTGTTTGCTCCAAAGATTCAAAAGGACTCCTGAAACGTCTTTGCTCATTCCAGGTTGTCTTTGTTTGCTTTTTCCTGTGTTTTTGTATGCAGCTGAAGTAAGCCTTGCACTATCCTTGTTTCCTGACACTAAGGACTGTTTTGAGTAACCCTTTTTTGTTTGTTTAATACAAGTTTGCTGATTAGCAGAGCACGTGTGTGTTTGATTTCTTTTCCTTGGACTGTTACGCATTGCCTGAGCCCAGTCAGGCAGAACACTATTGTCCTTCCAGAAAGCGGCAAAGACCTGGCTTTCCCGACAGGCCTGGGGCCGTTGATCTTATGGTGGTAACCAGCGAGATCCAGCCATGAATGGTATGCAGGGCTTTAACTGTTTGTATTATAAATTGTTTTAAAATTGTTTTTAGGGGGTTTTGTACTATTATTGATGTTTTATATTTTTGCTGTGAGCTGCCTAGAGTTCCTAGGGCAGTGATGGCGAACCTTTTTTTCCTTTAGGTGCCGAAAGAACATGTGCGTGCATTATCGTGCATGTGTGAGTGCCCACATCCATAATTCAATGCCTGGGGAGGGCAAAACAGCTTCCTCCACCCCCCAGAGGCCCTCTGGAAGCCAGAAATTGCCTGTTTCCCAACTTCTGGTGGGCCCAGTAGGCTCATGTTTTGCCTTCCTCAGGCTCCAAAGGCTTCCCTAGAGGCTCCCTGGGAAACTGTTAGGGATTGCCATTGTAAACTGCCTATTGTACACTTGTACCAAACTTGTACTTAAAGAGTTAATGTGAACTTAAAGGGTTAACTTGTACTTGAAGAGTTAATATTCAAGGCTGTTTCGTCACTTCCTCATTGAAGGTATAAAAGCTCATTATTTTGCTCGGTCACTTCCTTTACTTTTTACTTTTTCCTGATAGATGGGGGAGTCGTGTTTAAGCTTTGTTCTTTTATCTATATTGTATTTTAGCTTCGTGCTTATTATCTATATTGTGTTTTGCTTTGTGCTAATCTTGTAATTGCTCAGTGCGTATTATTCTGTATTTGCTTCGTGCTTATTCTGGATTGTTTATATTTTGTTTATATGTAAATAATACTTATTTAACTAAGTCTGTGTCTTGGCTTTATCACACATCCACGCTCTGTTAAAATTCTCTGCTCGGTATTGTCGGACCAGAATATCTCCGAGACCGCCTCCTGCCGCACGAATCCCAGCGATCGATTAGGTCCCACAGAGTGGGCCTTCTCCGGGTCCCGTCAACTAAACAATGCCGGTTGGCGGGTCCCAGGGGAAGAGCCTTCTCTGTGGCGGCGCCGGCTCTCTGGAACCAACTCCCCCCGGAGATTAGAACTGCCCCTACTCTTCCTGCCTTCCGAAAACTCCTTAAGACTCACCTTTGCCGTCAGGCATGGGGAAACTAAACATCTCCCCTGGGCATGTTAATTTATACATGGTATGCTTGTGTGTGTGTTTGCTATTACATGGGGTTTTTCTTAAATCGTTAAATATTTTAATTAATTGGATTGTTGTGACTGTTTTTACTTGTTGTGAGCCGCCCCGAGTCTTCAAGTCCAACTAATAAATAAATAAATAAAATAAATTGTCGAAGGTTTCATAGCCTAGCTAACCGAGACAAGCCAACATTAGATATAATTTATTTGATGGCTTCTAAATTGAATCTGTTCATGTCTTAGATTGCAGTGCCTGGGATGCTACTAAAGACCCTTGACTTGAAAAAAAGTTAAGCATCCTGCCTCAATCAATCAATGCACAGGAAGCACAAGACAGGGCTTCTCTTCACAAATCTTTCACTTTAAGACAGGACCTTAAGTCATCCCGTTCCCCAAAAAACCCAGGACATCTGTCACGCAACCAGAAACTTAGTGGTATAATGCAAGCCAAACTACTGGATGCCAGATGATACAGCACATATGTAGGATTGAGCTGTCACATCTATATCCTGCTTGGGTCTTTTCTACTGGACTACATGGGCCTTTGATCTCATCCAGCATAGCTCTTCTTATATTTTACAAGCATGCATAAAACAGATGCAGCCGTAAAAGCATCTTTTATTAAAGTTCCTCTATGAAGCGCATGAACTTTGGACAAAATGAAGTCCTAAAAGAAAATATGCACAAAATAAAATTAGTCATTTTTATTACGGTAGTACAGTGATCCCCCGGTTATTGCGTTCCTGACCATTGCGAACAGGCTAATTTGCGATTTTTGAACCCGGAAGTCAAAACACCATCTGCGCATGCGTGCCCTTTTTTTCTATGGGCACGCATGCGTAGATGGCGCCGGGCAGATCAGCTGCTGGGCGGCTTCCCTAGGTCTTCCCCCTCTTGGCGGGCTTCAGCGAGGAGTTTCCCCACCGCCCACGCAAACTCCTCGCTGCTGCCGCTTCGCTCGGGCCGCTTCCCAGCTGAGTACTCAGCTGGGAAGCGGCCCGAGCGAACGGCTTGTCCGCAGCCTGCCTGCCCGCGCGCCCGCCGCTCGCGCGCCGTTCTCCCGCCCACGCCGTTCGCTCGGGCCGCTTCCCAGCTGAGTACTCAGCTGGGAAGCGGCCCGAGCAAACGGCTTGTCCGCAGCCTGCCCACACCGTTCGCTCCCCCTCTTGCTGGCGGGAGGGCGAGAAGCCCTCCCCAGCACCCGCTCGCCCGCCCTTCGCCGCTCGCCCGCCCTTCGCCCAGCCACCCGCCGTTCGCTCGCTGCTCACGTTTTAAAACAGCCGCGCGGCTTTCCAATGAGTCCCGAAGACAAACGCGGAAGTTTGACGTTTGTCTTCGGGACTCATTGGAAAGCCGCGCGGCTGTTTTAAAACGTCGCCGCCGGCATGGGCGGCTTCCTAGCAGCCCCCCAAACCCAGGTTGGGGGTCCGGGGGGTGCTGGCAAGCCCCCCATGCCGGCGGCGACGTTTTAAAACAGCCGCGCGGCCCCCAATCTTCGGCTCCTTGCTAGCGCTGCGGAAGTAAAAACACCATCTGCGCATGCGCAGATGGTGTTTTTACTTCCGCAGCGCTACTTCGCTAAAACCCGCTCATTGCGGGGGGTCCTGGAACGGAACCCTCGCAATGATCGGGGGATCACTGTACAGTGTTCCCTCGATTTTCGTGGGTTCGAACTTCGCGGAAAGTCTATACCACGGTTTTTCAAAAATATTAATTAAAAAATACTTTGCGGGGTTTTTTCCCTATAACACGGTTTTTCCCGCCCGATGATGTCATATGTCATCGCCAAACTTTCATCCGACTTTAATAAATATTTTTTTAATAAACTTAAATAAATAAACATGGTGAGTAATGATCTAAATGGTTGCTAAGGGAATGGGAAATTGCACTTTAGGGGTTTAAAATGTTAAGGGAAGGCTTGTGATACTGTTCATAGCCAAAAATAGTGTATTTACTTCCGCATCTCTACTTCGCGGAAATTCAACTTTCGCGGGCAGTCTCGGAACGCATCCCCCGCGAAAAGCGAGGGAACACTGTACTTCATTCATACTCAACAGTACTTATTTCATAATTTTCTCTAATAACTGGCTAATAATTGGACTGAGCATACCGTGTTTCCCTGAAAATAAGACACCCCCCGAAAATAAAGCCTCCTCTGAAAATAAACCCTTCCCCCAAAGTAAGCCCTCTCCAAAAATATTAAACCGCATGTGCAGCCGGTCCCCAGCAATTTTTTAATGTTTTATTTTAATATTAGATTTGTCTCACTGTTATATTGTTTTTTTTTACTGTTGTGAGCCGCCCCGAGTCTTCGGAGAGGGGCGGCATACAAATCTAATAAATAATAATAATAATAATAATAATAATAATAATAATAATAATAATATAATAATATCCTCTGGTCAGGGCTAGGGGGACAGAGCTGTAAATCAGGTAAGAGGGCAAGACAAGCTCCGTGTTGCTCCATGCGCCCCAAAATAATAAGACCTCCCCAAAAACAAGGCCACTTATTTCAGGGTTCAAAAAATATATAAGACAGGGTCTTATTTTCGGGGAAACATGGTACTTCAAAAACGATTGGGAGAAGACACGGAGGATTCAATGATTTTTTGAAACATGGTGTTGTGGTTAGCTCTGGTCCAGCTCCTGCCCCAAGGAATGTGGAGGTGGATGTGGGGGAGACATCCACATGCCGCAGGCCTGTTTTGCTCCCGATGGAATCTGCAGACGAAGCCTCCTCTGACCAAGGAAGCGTGAGTGACAGGGAAGAGAGGAGTTTGGCAGAAAGCCCACGAGGAGATCAATCATCTGTATCATCCCTGGATTCTGAACAAGAATTAATGACACATCCACACATGCGTAGAGTGATGCATAGGAGAAAACAGCTGAAGGATTATTACAAGAGAAAATGAGGCCACCTCTGGTTGGGTGGGGCTGCTGTAATTAGTGCTAAAATAAAAGTGCAACCTGGTGTTTTAGCCTCATGGCAGTTTATCTGATTCATTGTTTCGTCAAGATCGTGGTTTTTTGCTGTTCAGGATTGTGTGTGTGGACTCTCTGGACTTTAGAATTGGACTCAATTTCCCAGTTATTGGGTGAGCAATTGGATTGCATTTCCCCTGTACCTTGTGTGTACCAGAAAATCCCTTTGACATTTAAAAAGGGAGCCGTTTCTGTTTTTCTGTTGATAAAGACTTTTGAGTTTTCCTTTTATCATGTGGTGTGTGTCTTCCTGGACTAATTACCCTGTAATTACGGGCGGTTGAAACACGCCGGCAGAACACATGGTAATCACATTTTTTAAAATTCTGTTGATATTTTCATAATTTGCAGTAAGATATCCTGAGAAAGACTAAATATGGGTGCTGTTCATTGTGAACTACTACATTGTGTAGTGGGTTCTAAAACCCTTCGCTACCGATTCACACACGCGTATATGCAGAAGGGTGGAGCCTCCCATCGCCAGCACTACCGGTTCTAAGAACTGGTCCAAACCAGGAGCAACTTACTGCTGGTTGTGAATCAATAATGGGTTCTCTTTTGTACTCTGGGTAAAAATTCTAATTAGATCTTCTTTGTCCTTTCTCTTTGCAGTTCTCACCAAAGACTCACAGACCCCCAAAAAACCTGCTTCTAGTTATGTCCCTTCATCACCATTCAAGATATGGAACCTGTCAATCTGTTTCTTCATTTTTCATAGACAAAAAAAAAATTGCACTAAATACAGAACAGAACTGGCGTCTATTTTTCCCAACATTTCCTTGACTCCTGTCACAAACCCTGGATTTGGTTGTTTTAAGAAAATGTCTCCTTCCCTTTGATTTCCTGCTATTTTCCAGCATGATCTATTTTTCCCCATCATCCGTTAGCAATGTCCTACTACTACTATTTTACACTGGGTAGCTTTCACAAATCCTTCTGCTGAACTAATTTCAGATTGGGAAAAAAAAACAAAAGGAGAAAAGGAGAAAGTTGTCATAAATGGAATGGATAAAATGAGAAAAATGTTTAAATAAGCAACGATGAGGAAAACAGAGCTTGCTGGAGCAGTCATCAAAAAAGGATTTGAATTAAATCAGGTAACTATTGTCAAGACGAGAGTTCGAATAAAGTTTCTAAAAAGTTGGCAGACTTCTTTGTGTGATCCACTATGAGTAAGATACATTCCATAACCAATGAAAAAAATAGTTCACCTTCCCAGTCTGAGATTTCAAGATAACAAGGGTGAGGGACCAATGGATTTAGCCAACATGGTCCCGTCAACTAAACAATGTTGGTTGGCGGGCCCCAGGGGAAGAGCCTTCTCTGTGGCGGCCCCGACTCTCTGGAACCAGCTCCCCCCAGAGATTAGAACTGCCCCTAGCCTCCTCGCCTTTCGCAAACTCCTTAAAACCCACCTTTGTCGTCAGGCATGGGGGAACTGAGATATCTCCCCAAGGCCTATACAATTTATGTATGGTATGCTTGTGTGTAAGTCTGTTTAATAATGTGTTTTTTAAAACATTTTAAATTGTAAATTATTAGATTTGTTATAAACTGTTTTTATTGTGTTGTGAGCCGCCCCGAGTCCACGGAAAGGGGCGGCATACAAATCTAATAAATAATAATAATAATAACAAACAATAAATTTAAATATCATCAACAAATATTAACAAACTATAGCACCATTATACCATTGAAGAAAGAAGGATATATGACTGACACAATGATATGGAGACTACAAGATTGTACTTATGTATTAAATGTATAATAACTGTAAAAAGGAAGATTTTCCTTTGTAAGTTAGACGTAAGCTGCACATAAATCACACTACCCCTCGAGTAGTGCCAATTGTAAATAATGATACCAAATATGCTATATATAAAGCAGAATGCTTTATTTTTTTTCTTTTTCTTATCTTCTTTTCCTCTTCTTTCTTTTTCTTTTTTTCCTCTCTCCTTTTTTCATGTTCGCTTTATGTGTATATGTTGCCTTTTGTTGTGTAATTTTAATGTAAATATTTAATAAAACTTTTTTCAAAATAATAATAATAATAACAACAACAACAACAACAACATGGACTTTTTAGCACTGTAAGTTATGGCTTAAACAAAGACAAAAGTTTCTTATTACACAATCTGGACTATGTATCTACTGGGCATAAAAATATCTGGGCCACATCTAACTACCCTGTTGGATTTTGTCACTATTTCTTCGATTTCTATTATTTGCCCTTTTCTCGCTTCTTCTCTTCCCATTACAGACTCAATAATGTCTGCAAATACAGATTCACTTGTACAATCTGATACAATCCACAAAGTAACCCGTTTCTTAGCCTTGAACGCGCCACAAAGTTTTCATCATGTTCAACTCACAACGGCAGCAAGATGGGTAGCGGCCAATGACACGGTCAAGTCTTTGTTTTTAAAAAGACTAAAACGAAAAGCAGACATTCCAAAACGCTACCTTTTTCGCTTTGATGGAAAGAAACTTCAGAGAGAATTACAACCATGGAAGAAAGTTTTAACTCATGCCTGTTGTGACTTAGGCCTCACCAAATCCCGAAACAGATTCCTTAGAAACATAGAAACATAGAAGACTGACGGCAGAAAAAGACCTCATGGTCCATCTAGTCTGCCCTTATACTATTTCCTGCATTTTATCTTAGGATGGATGGATGTTTATCCCAGGCATGTTTAAATTCAGTTACTGTGGATTTACCAACCACGTCTGCTGGAAGTTTGTTCCAAGGATCTACTACTCTTTCAGTGAAATAATATTTCCTCACGTTGCTTTTGATCTTTCCCCCAACTAACTTCAGATTGTGTCCCCTTGTTCTTGTGTCCACTTTCCTATTAAAAACACTTCCCTCCTGAACCTTATTTAACCCTTTAATATATTTAAATGTTTTGATCATGTCCCCCCTTTTCCTTCTGTCCTCCAGACTATACAGATTGAGTTCATGAAGTCTTTCCTGATACGTTTTATGCTTAAGACCTTCCACCATTCTTGTAGCCCGTCTTTGGACCCGTTCAGTTTTGTCAATATCTTTTTGTAGGTGAGGTCTCCTGAACTGAACACAGTACTCCAAATGTGGTCTCACCAGCGCTCTATATAAAGGGATCACAGTCTCCCTCTTCCTGCTTGTTATACCTCTAGCTATGCAGCCAAGCATCCTACTTGCTTTCCCTACCGCCCGACCACACTGCTCACCCATTTTGAGACTGTCAGAAATCACTACCCCTAAATCCTTCTCTTCTGAAGTTTTTGCTAACACAGAACTGCCAATGCAATACTCCGATTGAGGATTCCTTTTCCCCAAGTGCATTATTTTACATTTGGAAACATTAAACTGCAGTTTCCATTGCTTTGACCATTTATCTAGTAAAGCTAAATCATTTACCATATTACAGACCCCTCCAGGAATATCAACCCTATTGCACACTTTAGAGTCATCGGCAAATAGGCAAACCTTCCCTACCAAACCTTCCCCTATGTCACTCACAAACATATTAAAAAGAATAGGACCCAGAACAGACCCTTGTGGCACACCGCTTGTAACCCGTCTCTGCTCAGAATACTCGCCATTAACAATAACTCTCTGATGTCTACGCTTCAGCCAGCTTAAAATACACTGAACTATCCAGGGATTCCTTATCCCCCCAAAACCACTTTTTCATTTGGCTAATGTGAATTCCTAGCATTCACATCCAGCAAAGTCCCGGAAAACAGTCTTTCAAGGGTGAACTGTAAACACAGACCTTATCAGTCCTTGGATGGTTGCCAGTCTGATAGCTCCTTGATTCAATGCTGTACAAGGAAACACAGTGGTACCTCTAGATACGAGCTGCTCCACACGCGAGTATTCCAAGTTACGAGCCGCGACGCGAGCCAAAATTCTGTTCGACACCCGAGCTCAAATTCGGGATACGAGCCGAGCTTCCACGAGGTGGCGCAAGAATCTCCTTGCTTCCGGTTATCTCGGCGCGAAAAACAAAGTCTAAAGGCATTCGTTCGAGATGCGAGTTGATCGACTTACGAGCTCGGGTCTGGAACGAATTAAACTCGTATGTCGAGGTACCACTGTACTTGGAAAGGAGTCTCTCAGATAAGCAAATCTTCACAATAACAAACTACCTCCTGCAAACACCATTCCCCATTTGCTCCTATTTATTCCGTACGTGAGGGACCCTTCAGCGCCCCCTTGTGCTTTTACTCCCGAGTTGAGCTCTGTTCCTGAATTGTTCCCTCCTCCTGACAGCTCTGCGCATGTGCACATCGAGAAAAGGCTACAGCTGTTTTTCAGCCCCACTTACCCCAGACTCCGAAGGTAGCTGATAACTGTCGGACAGCCCTGGCCCCATCTCTGCCTCTGATGCAGAGCCATCTCCAGACTCCAAGATTGGTCCGTGTTCCCCCCCAACCTCCTCACTGTCCGAATCTGCCACCAGCTCTGCTGGCGGGCCATAACAATCCCCTCCTGGGGATGGAGTTCTCCTTCCTTTGACGGGAGAGCCCTCCGTTTACAAATATAAACATGCCTTCACAATCCCCATTTGGCCAGACTGGACGACTTACCACTGCTACCACAGTCTGCGCAGGAGAGGAGTTCTTCTGGCTTTTTCTCACGGTTTGATTCTTTTGTCCCCAAGCAGAAGCTACATATGGGGATGGGATCAGCCCGAGGCTATGGAAAGAATGGTGAAATTAATAGTTAGTTCTCTTTCAAAGAATGTTTTTCTTCTTGGCCCCAGTGTATTAAGATGTTGGCCTGGATGCCTTTTTTATTAGCAGAAACAAACATTTTTCCTTTTATAATTTCGTAAGTTTAAATACTTTAATTCTTCTTTCCATGGACATTATTCGTTCGTAACAACAGGAAATAAATTTGCCAAAATTTAGAATTATCCTTTGGGTGATTTATATCTCAAAGTATTAGGAATCAGGGTTAGGTATTTCCAGTTTATGAAAGGAAGTATTTTAGAGGCATGAAAACCAGCTCCATTCTTCTACAAATAAAAAAGAAAAGTGATGTATAAGAAAACTTCGTATCCTGTTTGCCCCAAAATAAGACATCCACTGATAATAAGCTCGAAGGAGCTTTTGAGTGCATGGCAATAAGGCCAAGTGCTTATTTCAGGGTTCAAAAAAATAAAAGACCGGATCTTATTTTCGGGGAAACACAGTAGTTATGAAGAGCTACAGATAAAACATTACTCAGACTCATTAGAACGAATGTATTTATACGGGAGTGTGCCTAGGTCACAATTCAACATACACTTACCTGGGAATAAATCTTATTTCAAAGATTGAAATTGGTAAATACTCTTGAAATTAGTTCAAAGTTGCATTCGAGAACAGGAAGAATTTAAAACATTTCAACTTTGCCAAAGCCTGAATTGTATTATAACTGATAAGTTCCCAAAGTTTGAAATTGCAGTAGGAGGATACTCTGGATCCGTGATGGCGAACTTATGGCACGGGTGCCACAGGTGGCACGCGGAGCCATACCTGCTGGCCCACGAGCCATTACCCTAGCTCAGCTCCAGTGTGCATGTGCGTGCCGGCCAGCTGATTTTTGACTCGTCTGGAGGTTCTGAGAGGGCATTTTCAGCTGCCAGAGAGTCTCCGGGGGATGGACGAGGGCGTTTTTGTCTCTGGAGCCTGGGGTGGGCAAAAAACGGGCCTACTGGGCCCACCAGAATTTGGGAAATGGGTTGTTTCAGGCCTCCAGAGGGACTCCGGGGTGGGGGGCAAGGGATGCCATTGTTGCCCTCCGCAGGCATTGAATTATGGGTGTGGGCAGTCACGCATGCTCGATAGCACATGTACTTTGGGCACCTGGGGAACAAAAGGTTCGCCATCACTGCTCTGGATGATGAACTGGGAGGAACCCATTCCTGGTTATTATCCTAATGCTCTAGTAGGACATTTTACTAAATTTCAATAGTCTCTTCCAAAAAGTCCATAAAGATTAGAGTAAAAAAAAAATGAACAACCCATTTCCCGAATGGGTGAGCAGTGTGGTCGGGCGGTAGGAAAAGCAAGTAGGATGCTTGGCTGCATAGCTAGAGGTATAACAAGCAGGAAGAGGGAGATTGTGATCCCCTTATACAGAGCGCTGGTGAGACCACATTTGGAGTACTGTGTTCAGTTCTGGAGACCTCACCTACAAAAAGATATGGATAAAATTGAACGGGTCCAAAGACGGGCTACAAGAATGGTGGAAGGTCTTAAGCGTAAAACCTATCAGGAAAGACTTCATGAACTCAATCTGTATAGTCTGAAGGACAGAAGGAAAAGGGGGGACATGATCGAAACATTTAAATATGTTAAAGGGTTAAATAAGGTTCAGGAGGGAAGTGTTTTTAATAGGAATGTGAACACAAGAACAACGGGACACAATCTGAAGTTAGTTGGGGGAAAGATCAAAAGCAACGTGAGAAAATATTATTTTACTGAAAGAGTAGTAGATCCTTGGAACAAACTTCCAGCAGATGTGGTTGGTAAATCCACAGTAACTGAATTTAAACATGCCTGGGATAAACATATATCCATTGTAAGATAAATTACAGGAAATAATATAAGGGCAGACTAGATGGACCATGAGGTCTTTTTCTGCCGTCAGTCTTCTATGTTTCTATGTTTCGAACTACTGTGAGTCAGACAAACATCTTACTTTGGATCCATAGTTAATAAGAAATTGAAAATACAGACAATATGACTAGGTTCAGAGCATCTCACAAAACCATACAGGTCAAATAATATTGCAATTGCAGTGCTACCTTAAAACAGAGCAATATGGAAATTACCGTATATCTCAAAGCACCTTAAAAGTCCCTTATTCGCCATTTATTAGTGTCAGTATTATTTCAATTTAATTCATTTGAAACTATTAAAAGTAATTTACGGAACAGTACATTCTAAAGAAGATTTCAAGAAGATAAACAGTTATAGTAGGAAAATTCTCTAGAGTAACTAGATTTGGGTTAAAAACTTTAATATGCAGCCACATATATTAAACAGATGACCACAAAGAAAATGCTTTGATAGGTTGTTATAATTATTCATGAGCAAAAGGGTTTAACTATTACTACATAATTTTAGAGATTCATTTCAAGCCTCTGCCAAGGATAGCAATTTATTCCAGGTATAAATCTGCATTAAAAGATAGTATCAAAAATAGGGAATAGAGACATCTGGTACAAGCCATGATGGTGCCATCTACATCTTGAAATTATATTCTATAATTTGCATCATTTCCCTTCCATGATAGGTTAAGTACTAAATGAAAGAGAAGAGGGGAAAAAATCAATACAGCAGCCCTGCGAAGAACGGCTTGGCACACTTTATGTTGTGCAACAGTTGTGCCTGTTCCTTGAGAGAAAGAAACCGTAAATCATTCCAGACAGCTGCTTGTCTGGAATGATAGAGTCTCCTGCTTGAGTAGAGGGCTAGACTAGAAGACCTCCAAAGTCCCTTCCAATTCTGTTATTCTGTTATTATGTCCAGAGATTTTGAGGAGGCCACCAAGAGTGCACAGCAATGGAAAAATGATGAGATTTGTTTGTTTGTTTGTTTGTTTGTTTGATTGATTGATTGATTGATTTGTATGCTGCCCCTCTCCGTGGACTCGGGGCAGCTCACAGCATGTCCATAAAACAATATGGAACAATAGAAGGAAAACAACAAATAGAAGGAAAATATTATTTTACTGAAAGAGTAGTAGATCCTTGGAACAAACTTCCAGCAGACGTGATTGATAAATCCACAGTAACTGAATTTAAACATGCCTGGGATAAACATATATCCATCCTAAGATAAAATACAGAAAATAGTGATGGGTCCATTCACTCTGACAGAGTGGTATTTACTAGAGAGGCTAAAAGATTCCTTAGGGGTACTACTTAGGGGAAGACAGCATACTAGATTAGTGAAGCAGAGTTAAAGTTTATCTTTTATTTTATATTTTGTGTGCTCACATAAATATGTGAATGTCCATTCCTGAGATGCATAAGAATATCTTTTAAGGGCCTTTACACCAGGAGTATACAAGAGTATACAGTATACAGGATCTGCATTGGTTGCCAATCGGTCTCCGAACACAATTCAAGGTGTTGATTATCATCTTTAAAGCCCCAAATGGCTCAATTCCAGACTATTTACAGGACCGCCTCCTCCCTCATACCTCGCTCTGGCCAATAGGGGCCCACAGAGTTGGCCTTCTCCAGGTCCCGTCTGCCAAACAATGTCAGTTGGCGGGATCTAGGGGAGGAGCCTTCTCTGTGGTGGCTCTGACACTTTGGAACCAACTGCCTCCAGAGATCCGCATTACCTCCACCCTACCGGTCTTCCGGAAAGCTGTTACAACCTGGCTTTTCCGGCAGGCCTGGAATTAGGCTGATTTTAAGTATGTATGTTTTTTATATTATTGTTATTACTGATTTTTTAATTAGATTTTAACTGTTTTTATTGTTGTTGTATTTATTCCGATTGTTAGCAGCTCAGAGTCCATTTGGAGTGAGCGGCATATAAATACAATAGATAGATAGATAGATAGATAGATAGATAGATAGATAGATGGATGGATGGATGGATGGATGGATGGATGGATGGATGGATGGATGGATGGATGGATGGATGGATAGACAGACAGACAGACAGAGAGACAGACAGATAGAATAGATAGATAGATTTGATAGATAGATAGATAGATAGATAGATAGACAGACAGACAGATAGATTAGATGGATAGATAGATAGATAGATAGATAGATAGATAGATAGATAGATAGATAGATAGATAGATAGATAGATAGATAGATAGATTAGACAGACAGACAGACAGACAGACAGGCAGGCAGGCAGGCAGGCAGGCAGGCAGGCAGGCAGGCAGACAGACAGACAGACAGACTACAGTGGGGGTTCTTATCTGAAGTGGTAATTGGGAATATTCCTAATACAGCATTTAGCTGCCTTGCCATTTTTATCATGCTTATCCAACTCTTAAACGGTTTTTAATTTCACCCTATTGCTCGGATTATGCATTTATAAAAAGGCGCGTCAATTTCTTGTGCAGGTCAAACGAACATGCCTCAGTAAGACAGATAGTTGCTACCAGTAGTACTTTCATCAACACTTTAACCGTAATCAATTGCAACTATTTAAACAAGGTCAAGCAACCAGCATTTCATCTGTTATGTATTTTTAAAATGCAATACTGTTAGGTCACCTTAAAACGAGCCAACAGAGAGGCCTGGAGTCTGTTTAATATTTAAACAGAGTCACTCACACCTGTTTTCATCCAGGAGCAAAGTTATTGTACATCACTTGAAGCAGCTCATTAATATCCCCTCCGCATCTTTCAGAGGTTGTAGGAATGCCAATGTTTTCAGAGGCATCTGTCATAAGATCTAAACAGCACAGCTAGACATCCATACTTTCCATTATTGACTCACGAAATAATCAACCTTATTTAATCTAAGTGAAAAGAATGGAACTTTAAATGAAAATAACCAATTACGTTTGATATCAGACTATGTGCCTATCATCCCTCTCATCTCTTTAGGTGGCTCACTTGATAGCAAGTGTTCCACACACAAAAAAATTGTTATCCGCTTGTAATTAAACTGAACAGCTGTCATGTTCAATTATAAATCCGCAAGAGTTTTTCTCCTTTAACTTGAAATACATGGTTTTTAATTGAAGTTTGATCAAATATTTGAGCACCAGGCATTTTAATGATTCTCTCTCATTGCATTAATGAAGGAGGCATACCATACAACCGCAGTGTAACATTGTATAAATAATAATGACAGCATTTGCATAAAGCTAATAGAGTTTTATTCTTAATATGGTATTACCACCCGCAATCAAAGCATCGAAGGCATAATAAAATAAAAATAGTAAAAATAGTAAACTAATTAGTAAACTAATTTGGGAGTATAAGGTCCAGGTACTGTATACATCAGCATGCAAACAGTTTATTGGTAAATAATAAACTAAGTGGGATCAAACCTCATTAAGACCTAAATGGGAGACTATTAGGAAGAGCAATATCCCCATACATTCACAGACAGCTCTTGCTTGTTATTTGTTAATTAAAGCGCTGAATATCCACGGTTTTTATGACATTATGAAATGTTATACACATAGTATATACCATATTTTTCAGAGTATAAGATGCACCTTTTTGCCCTCTAAAAGGGAGTGGAAATATTGGCACATCTTATACACGGGATACAGCCATTTTTGGCCACCCAAAGCCCCCCTTCGACATACCATTTTTGCAAAAAAGGGGCCTGTGTTTCACAAAAAAGGGGTGCACAGATGGTTTGGGAGGTCTGCAGTGTGCTTCTGGGGCCTGGGGAAGGGCAAAAACACCCCCATTTTTGTGTAAAATTTATTTATTTATTAGATTTGTATGCCGCCCCTCTCTGTAGACTCGGGGTGGCTCACCGCAATAATAAACAATATATAACAAATCTAATAATTTAAAAGAAACACTAAAAGCCCCATTATTAAAAGCAAACACACACACAAGCATACCATACATAAACTGTATAGGCCTGGGGGAGATTAGATTAGATTAGATTTATTGGATTTATATGCCGCCCCTCTCCGCAAACTCGGGGCGGCTCACAACAATAATAAAAAAAGTACATAGTAACAAATCCAATTCCCACCAATCTAATTCCAATTTTACATTAAAAATTCATAAAACAATCCCAATATATATAAAAAACAAGCACACAGTCAATCAATCAAACGGCAGAGATGTTTCAATTCCCCCATGCCTGACGGCAAAGGTGGGTTTTAAGGAGTTTACGAAAGGCGAGGAGGGTGAGGGCAGTTCTAATCTCTGGGGGGAGCTGGTTCCAGAGGGTCGGGGCCGCCACAGAGAAGGCTCTTCCCCTGGGTCCCGCCAAACGGCATTGTTTACTTGACGGGTAATTCTCTTCCCATTATTGCAAAAAACAGGGCATGCAGAAGGTTTGGGAGGCCTGCAGAGTCCTTCTTGGGGCTAGGGAAGGGCAAAAATGCCCTTTTTTGCAAAGAAATTGCCCATTTTCACCTGTTTTTCACAAAAACAAGGGTGTTTTTGCTTTCCCTCAGCTCCCAGAAGCCCTCTGCAGGCTTCCCAAACCCTCTGCATGCCCCATTTTTTAAAAAAATGGGCCACCTTTCACACACACACACCCAAAAAACTCCCCCAACAGATCATGCAGAGGGTTCGGGATGCCTGCAGAGTGATCCTGGGGGCCGGGGAGGAAAAAAACTTTTTTTCCCCTTACTTACCTCTTTGAAATTTTGGTGCATCTAATACACCGGTGTGTCTTATAGTCCGAAAAAATACAGTAATTGCGAGAAAAGCAGAAGCCCGTCAAACATTGTACTTGCATTATAATTTGTGTTATGCAGCTGCATAGAAGTTCCTTGCAAGTAGCGACAGGTTAGAAATATAGAAACATAGAAGACTGACGGCAGAAAAAGACCTCCTGGTCCATCTAGTCTGCCCTTATACTATTTCCTGTATTTTATCTTACAATGGATATATGTTTATCCCAGGCATGTTTAAATTCAGTTACTGTGGATTTACCAACCACGTCTGCTGGAAATTTGTTCCAAGGATCTACTACTCTTTCAGTCAAATAATATTTTCTCACGTTGCTTTTGATCTTTCCCCCAACTAACTTCAGATTGTGTCCCCTTGTTCTTGTGTTCACTTTCCTATTAAAAACACTTCCTTCCTGGACCTTATTTAACCCTTTAACATATTTAAATGTTTAAATGTTTAAAGGTTGGTTATCAATCGTCCTCATCCATGGAGGACAAATCACAAAGTTTGTAAGTACAATTTTTTTCCCATCAGCTGGGTCAACAGGGAGAGAAAATGTTGTCTCTAGAGCAGGGGTCCTCAAACTTTTTAAACAGGGAGCAGACCGACTGAGTGGGCAGAGCTGGGAAGGCACGTAATTGCGTGGATGTACAAGTCCATTAAATAATACACACAAATTAATCTCTATTTTGTTCCAGGGGGTGTTTTATTTGTTTTTATTTGTATGTTACTCTTTTGGTTGACTTTTTTTTTAACTAGACCTTTTGTTTTGAAGTCTAGTGGTCTACTTCAGGAAATTATCTACGAGACCGCCTTCTGCCGCACGAATCCCAGCGTCCGGTTAGGTCCCACAGAGTTGGTCTTCTCCATGTCCCGTCGACTAAACAATGCCGTCTGGCAGGACCTAGGGGGAGAGCCTTCTCTGTGGTGGCTCCAACCCTCTTGAATCAGCTCCCCCGGGAGATAGGACTGCCCCCACCCTCCTTGCCTTTCGTAAACTCCTCAAAACCCATCTCTGTCGTCAAACTTGGAGGAACTGAGACACTTTCCCCTTGCCTATGTAGTTTCTGTGCACAATTTGACTCTATGTATGCTTTTATATACTGGGGTTTCTCTTTTAGATTTTTTATATGTATAATTGCTATTTTAGATTCTAATGATTAGATTTGTCATTATGTATTGTTTTTATCACTGTTGTGAGCCGCCCCGAGTCTACGGAGAGGGGCGGCATACAAATCTAATAAATAATATTAATAATAAAAAATTCAGTTTTGCAGCAGTTCTTCTCAGTCCCAAGGTGATTACAATCAACAAGTTTCTCTCCCTCTCCTCTCTCACGTTCTCTCTCTCTTGTCTCTCGTCTTCCCTCCCTCCCTTTCCCTCTCTATCCTCTCTCTCTCTGTCTCTCTCTGTCTCTCTCTGTCTCTCTTGTCCCTCTCTTTCCCTCCCTCTCTGTTTCTCTCTCTGTCCCAGACCGGGGAGGGGGGGAGAAGAAACCCCTGAACTGGTGCTGGATGGTGGGAATCTGACACCCAGAAGCCGATGAGCGGTGCGCCGAAGACCAGCTAGCTGACTGGCGGGGAAGTGGGGCAATTCCGCGGCCTCCCCAAAAGTAACCCATCTCTTGAGACTTGAAGACTAGTCCAGATGGCGGGTGGGTGAGTGGGAAGCCCTCCTCTCCAATCCAATCCTCCTGTAGCACTCTGCAAGCCAAAAACGAAGTGCACAAAGGCCTCCAGGGCCTCCAGAAGCATTCTGCCAGCCAAAATGTTGGCCTTATCTTCTAGTTTCCAGCAAAGGTAAGTCTAGGGTGGAGGCTGGAGGGTGTAATGTATATGGGCCAGCCTTGTAGTCCCGCGTGGGCAGGATTAATGGCTTTGGCGGGCCATATCCGACCTACAGGCCATAGTATGAGGACTCCAGCTCTACAGCTTTGAAGGTACGTTAGGAGTGTTAAATCAGAATATACGTAACCCAACTATTTATTGAATTTATTGAACCCAAAGGTCATCCTAAAAGAGGTCCAACAAATAATATTCTGAAAAGAAATATCATCAAGACAATGAATTTAAGAACGTGTCGTATCACTGGGTTGGATATTACAAGAAGTAAGAGAAAAGTCGAATTCAGATTTTAGCACTACCGTTTAAGCACATCTCAAAGTTTACTCCAAAACAAACAAGTATCCTAAATAAAATCCTTTATATAATGATTGCACTACTTTCTCTGACATTATAAATGTTATCTGCACAATTGGCCAATACATGTTTGGTATTGTTCTTGCATACTATAGGAGCAAAATTACTCCTGCACCATTGTCCACTCAAACTGGAACAACATAAATATTTATACAGCAGTAATTCATTTCTGCACCATGTTTCCTAAACCCATTCAAGGATCTTCTAATTTTTCTGCTCAGCATTTTTCCACTCATATCTCATTTACATTTATCTATCCTTTTCACTGAAGCATGTTCCCCAAACTACTGCCTATTTAGCTGTTAAGATTTTGTGCATCTTCCAATAATTAATTCAATCACTGTCAGAAATGTAACAGAATACAATAGAATTTTTAATTGGCCAAATGTGATTGGACACACAAGGAATTTGTCTTGGTGCATATGCTCTCAGTGCACATAAAGAAAAGATACATTCATTAGGAATCATAAGATACAACACTTAATGATAGTCTGGGTAGAAACAAACAATCAAATCATACTGGGAAACAATCAATATACAGTGCTCCCTCAATTTTCACGGGGGATGCGTTCCGAGACCGCCCGCGAAAGTCGAATTTCCGCGAAGTAGAGATGCGGAAGTAAATACACTATTGTTCGCTATGAACAGTATCACAAGCCTTCCCTTAACACTTTAAACCCCTAAACTGAAATTTCCCATTCCCTTAGCAACCATTTAGATTATTACTCACCATGTTTATTTATTAAAGTTTATTTTTTTAAATGTTTTTTAAAGGCAGACGAAAGTTTGGCAATGACATATGACGTCATTGGGCGGGAAAAACCGTGGTATAGGGGGAAAAACCACAAAGTATTTTTTAATTAATATTTTTGAAAAACCATGGTATGTTCGAACCCGCGAAAATCGAGGGAACACTATAAATCATAAGGATACAAGCAAGAAAGTTATAGTCATACAGTTATTATTGGGAGTAAATGGGTGATGGGAACGATGAGAAAATTAATAGTAGTGCAGACTTAGTAAATAGTTTGACAATGTTGAGGGAAATATTTGTTTAGTAGAGTGATGGCGTTTTGGGAAAAAACTGCTCTTGTGTCTAGTTGTTCTGCAGTGCTCCATAGTGTCATTTTGAGGATAGCATTTGAAACAGTTTATGTCCAGGAAGTGAGGGGTCTGTAGATATTTTCCAAGCCCTCTTTTAAAGGCAGGTTAGTAGCCATTGTTTTTTCTGCAGTTCTAATTATCCTCTGAAGTCTGTGTCTGCCTTGCTAGGTTACAGAACCAAACCAGACAATTATACTAATTTCTCTTACAGAAATGTAACAGCCGCTCTTTTTATCTGCAAAGAGCACAAGCTTTGGCAGGTGAGAAAAGTGGAACCTGCAATACCACATTTAAATCCATCCATCCATCAATCAATACATTCTGGACATAAATTCCTCTCTGTGAAATTATGTAAATATTCCTCTCCGCATGGTTTCGGTCCCCATATTACAAAAAAACTGTAATATCAAATCAATCAATCAATCAATAAAATCTAATAATAAAAAGTTCCAGAAAACTGGTAGCGGAAATTTTGAATAGTTTGGAGAACCGGTAAATACCACCGGTCCTGCCCCCATTTATTCCCTGCCTCCCAAGTCCCAGCTGATTGGGAAGAAATGGGGATTTTGCAGTAACTTTCCCCTGGAGTGGGGTGGGAATGGAGATTTTACAATCACCATTAACAAATACCAAATAGATATGGCTCTGCAGAGGTCTTCAGTGATATCATGGAATAATGAAATGCTGTAATTCTATTCAGCTAAGGAGAGAATAGTCTTGCCTACTCAAAGCAATCCACTCCATCCCGGTATTCTTTAAAATAAATAATACATCAAGAACTCTAGAATCGCAGTAATCAGTTTTAAAACAATCTACATAATCTACATCACTGAGTATAAATGAGCCTTGATAAACCTTAAAATGTTTCACCCTGCAGCCAAGACAAGCTAGATTTCAAAAACACTGTACGGTAATTGGATTTGAGCGACAAAATTACTGAGAGCAACACACTGAGCCGGTAAGAGATCTTACAGCAATAGCTTTGAATGGAAAACACTATTTAACTTCCAGGATCAGAAATTAATGCACTTAGCCCTTGCGATAACAATCTATATGAACAGATGCATCAATTCTGTTGCTCTGCCAATGACAACTAATTGCCATAACTAACTGATACAAGAGATTTTCTCTCTCTCTTTTAAAAAAGATTTTCTCAATATATTCTTGCAAGGAATAAATTATCCCAGTTTAATACTCTCTCTCTCTCTCTCTCCTTCATAGCATAGAACAATGAATGTTTTATTAATTTAATTTAATTTAATTTAATTTAATTTAATTTAATTTATTAATTAATTAATTTTATTTTATTTTATTTTATTTTATTTATTTATTGGATTTGTATGCCGCCCCTCTCCGGAGACTCGGGGCGGCTAACAGCAATAATAAAACTGCATATAATAATAATCCAATACTAAAAACAATTAAAAACCCATTATTATAAAAAACCAAACATACATACAGACATACCATGCGTAAAATTGTAAAGGCCTAAGGGGAAAGACTATCTCAATTCCCCCATGCCTGGCGGCAGAGGTGGGTTTTAAGTAGCTTACGAAAGGCAAGGAGGGTGGGGGCAATTCTAATCTGAGCCGCCCCGAGTCCGCGGAGAGGGGCAGCATACAAATCTAAATAAATAAATAAATAAATAAATAAATAAATAAATAAATAAATAAATAAATAAATAAATAAATAAATAAAAATAAAATAAAATAAAATAAAATAAAATAAAATAAAATAAAATAAAATAAAATAAAATAAAATAAAATAAAATAAAATAAAATAAAATAAAATAAAATAAAATAAAATAAAATAAAATAAAATAATCTAATCTCTGGGGAGAGTTGGTTCCAGAGGGTCGGGGCCGCCACAGAGAAGGCTCTTCCCCTGGGTCCCGCCAAGCGGCATTGTTTAGTTGACGGGACCCGGAGAAGACCCTCTCTGTGGGACCTAACTGATCACTGGGATTCGTGCAGCAGAAGGTGGTCCCGGAGATAATCTGGTCCGGTGCCATGAAGGGCTTTATAGGTCATAACCAACACTTTGAATTGTGACCGGAAACTGATCGGCAACCAATGCAGACTGCGGAGTGTTGGTGTAACAATGCATCCATCTTTTAAAAATAAAAACAAACAAACAAAAAACAGAGGGTTGTAAAATCATGCTCAGAGGAAGCAGACCATGTTTGGCCACAGATATGTCATGTAGGAAGGAAAAAGGGCAAAAGTTGAAGATCGGCTACTGGGGTAGGGGGAGATATGTTTCAAGACACCAAAGTCCAAATAAATAATTGCTTTAATTTTTTTTTTAAAGGTTATGGGGGAAAAAGCAATACTGGCTCCGAAGAGAGAAGGCAAATTAAGAAGAAAATCAGAGAAAACAACTAATGAAGAAGATGACTCCACCCATCCAACTAAGTTGAAGGTGGTTAGTACCTGGAAGAGAGACCTCCATCAGTGGTTGTATACTAGACTAGGAAATGAAAACATCCCCTGGAAGAAGGGAAACCATTCCAATATTGTGGCCAATATTGCGCAACATGGTTGGGACCTCAAACCTCAATGAGCTCCATTACCAGAATATCTCCGAGACCGCCTTCTGCCGCACGAATCCCAGCGACCGATTAGGTCCCGCAGAGTGGGCCTTCTCCGGGTCCCGTCAACTAAACAATGTCGGTTGGGGGGCCCCAGGGGAAGAGCCTTCTCTGTGGCGGCCCCGGCCCTCTGGAACCAGCTCCCCCCAGAGATTAGAACTGCCCCCACCCTCCTTGCCTTTCGTCAACTCCTTAAAACCCATCTTTTTCGTCAGGCATGGGGGAACTGAGACATCTCCCCCGGGCCTATGCAATTTATGCATGGTATGCTTGTATGTATGTCTGCTTAAGAATGGGGTTTTAAAAAATATTTTAAATTGTAAATTATTAGACTTGTCATGAACTCTTTTTATTGTGTTGTGAGCCGCCCCGAGTCTACGGAAAGGGGCGGCATACAAATTTAATAATAAATAAATAAATTACAAAACGTTGAAACTGTACCTCGAATTTCCCATTAGCCACCCTTAAATACCTATAGGGAGTGGTCAACAATTCCCTAGAGTTAACAAACTACAGGCTACTTCCTTTTCCCTTTTTTTCTTAGTCTTCTAAACCGTGCCCCTAACAAAGGCTCATGCTCTTCCTCCTTCTCCTCTAAGTCAGACCCTATTGTCATTGACATACACACGTCCCTGTTAAAAGCGGTCTCCCCCAACGTAGCGTACTGGGACCTACGCTCGTCATTCTCTATATCAGTGTTTCCCAACCTTAGCAACTTGAAGATATCTGGACTTCAACTCCCAGAATTCCCCAGCCAGCATCCGCTGGCTGGGGAATTCTGGGAGTTGAAGTCCAAATATCTTCAAGTTGCCAAGGTTGGGAAACACTGCTCTACATCAACGACCTTTGCGATCCCATCACAAGCAACTGTGTTCTTTTTGCCGACGATGTAAAACTCTTTAACACCACTGATAACACAACTACCCTACAAAAAGACCTAGACTCAGTTTCTGACTCGTCCAACACATGGCAACTCCAAATCTCAACCAGCAAATGCTCTGTCCTACACGTCGGTAAAAAGAATCAGAACTTCAAATACAAACTTAATAAACAAATTATGACAGATAATCCCCACTTGGTCAAGGACCTCGGGATACTAATAACTAAAGATCTATGTGCCAAAGTACACTGCAACAACATCGCCAAGAAGGCCTCAAGAGTTGTTAATCTAATCCTACGTAGCTTCTGCTCTGGAAATCTCACACTACTTACCAGAGCTTACAAAACTTTTGCCAGACCCATCCTCGAATACAGCTCATCTGTTTGGAACCCATATCGCATCTCAGACATTAACACCCTTGAAAATGTTCAAAGATACTTCACCAGAAGAGCCCTTCACTCTTCTACTCGAAACAGAATACTCTATGAGACTAGACTTTGAATCCTGGGCCTAGAAAGTTTAGAACTAAGACGCCTTAAACAAGATCTAATTATTGCCCACAAGATCATATGCTGCAATGTCCTGCCTGTCAAAGACTACTTCAGCTTCAACAACCACAACAACACAAGAGCACACAACAGATTCAAGCTTAATATTAACCACTCCAAACTTGACTGTAAAAAATATGACTTTAGTAATCGGGTTGTCAAAGCGTGGAATCCATTACCGGACTCTTTAGTATCATCCCCTAACCTCCAACATTTTAACCTTAGGCTATCCACAGTTGACCTCTCCAGATTCCTAAGTGTCTTCTGTCCCCTGTCCTATAGTCTCTCCTATATCTCTTATTTCTTCTCTACTATATCCTCTATAACCTTCATTGTGTATTATTGCGTATTGGACAAAATAAATAAATAAATAAAAAATAATAAAAATATTTGCTACCTCTGATGGTCTTTCAGGTTCATCCAGGTCTATTTCTCCCTCACTCTCAAAGAAATCTAATAAATAATAATAAATAATAATTTACTGATTTCTCCGAACTACTCAAAATTTCCACTACTGGTTCCCCAAAACTGCGCAGAAGAACCTGCTGAATCCCACCTCTGAAATCAATACATAAACTTCACCAGTTATTATAAATAATTATTTGTAGGTGGTGTTTAACTGGTTTTACATTTTTAATTTGTGATTATTTTTTCATTAGAAGAGCCTAACTAGCCTAGGTGCTATTTTAAACTTTCATTCCACTCAATTATTTTATCTGTTCGAAGAGTGGATTCAAACAAGCACAGCCCCATATATGGTCATGCAATTTTTCCCCACTGGCTGGGGAAGTAATTCCCCCCCCCCCAAGCTTTTAAAAAACCCTTTAACTTTTAAAAACCCCTTAAAAATTCAACATGAAGGTGTGTTTTTTTAAAAGGCTTCAAAAGCACACTTGTTTTCCATGCTTGGAGAGCTATCAGCAGTTGTGATTCTGGTAAAGAATCAAAGCGAGCTCAGAATGAAAACAAGGAAGGATGAATGAACTGCCAAGCTTTGAAAGATTAACTTCGTTTTATGTAAGATAGTCAACATCAAGAGCAAAAATACAAAAAAAAGGGGGAGAAAATAGGGAGTCAAGTCACTGGCGTAAAAGAATAATTAATATTTTTTTTAAATAAGAGCAAGAGAAAAGAGAAGATAGATAAGGGATGAATCCTATTGAAAAGAAAAATTGAAGTTAATAAATATGAAACCAGGGTACCGATTCTCCGAATAGAGGGGGAAATGTATGGAACAAATAACACCAGTCCCACCATTCCAAAAGTCTGTCAGTTGGCGCTGGGTTCGAAAGAGCCTGAAAATATAGATCTTTTCCCAGGCTTTGGGTACCGTATTTTTCGGAGTATTTGAACTGCTGAAGTACAGCTAGCACTTAGCTGAAGTAGCAGGAAGTGCTGTACTCTAACCACTGTGTCACCAAAGTTCTGTACAACAAATATGGCAGACCCTTTGCAGGACTTATTCCTTTCCCTTATAGTATTAAACGGACTATGGGCCACACAGTTTATGGATTGTTATTTTAGTATAGTTAGACTAGACTAGAGCCTTCTCTGTGGCGGCCCCGGCCCTCTGGAACCAACTCCCCCCAAAGATTAGAATTGCCCCCACCCTCCTTGCCTTTCGTAAGCTGCTTAAAACCCACCTCTGCCGTCAGGCATGGGGGAATTGAGACCCTCTTCCCCCTAGGCCTTTACAATTCTATGCATGGTATGTATGTATGTATGTTTGGTTTTTTTATATTAATGGGTTTTTAATTGTTTCTAACATCAGACTACTATTGTACACTGCTTTATTGTTGCTGTTAGCCGCCCCGAGTCTCCGGAGAGGGGCGGCATACAAATCCAATCAATCAATCAATCAATCAATCAATCAATAAATCAATAAATAAATAAATAAATAAATAAATCATTGACAGACTGGATATTATCTTAGATTTTATCTCTTATTTATTATTTTATTCTACAATTTTTAATTGAATATTTGTTGAGTGTTCTTAATTTGTTCTGGTCTCTGGCCTAGGACTGTAATTAAATTTTGTTAACAGTTAACTTAAGCGGCACTTAAACGGTACTTAAAACCAAGGACTGTGACTTGGCAACTACAGCCAGCCAATCCACACGACCTGAAATCAAAGCAGGACTCGGTATTTAAAGGCCAGGGCTTCCCTAGACAAGCACAACCCCTAAACACAGAAATGTCCTTGAAAAATTAATAAGTCATTATTCCAAACATGCCCAGGACTGTGAGCTACACAATCACTGGAAGTTAGAATCACCAGCGCTTGAGCCACAAGACTAAGTGATTTCTATGTTACATAAGCCAATGTGATGTAGAACAGTGTTTCTCAACCTTGGCAACTTGAAGATATCTGGACTTCAACTCCCAGAATTCCCCAGCCAGCATTCGCTGGCTGGGGAATTCTGGGAGTTGAAGTCCAAATATCTTCAAGTTGCCAAGGTTGGGAAACACTGATGTAGAAGATGCTAGGCCAGTGACGATGAACCTACGGCACGCGTGCCACAGTTGGTACGTAGAGCCATACTGGAGGGCAGGCGAGGTGTTGCCCTATGCCCTATGCTGGAACTGGGAATGGATAGTCTACTAAAAAGAAGGGCTAGGGGGGACATGATAGCTGTATACAGGTACTTGAGGGGTTGCCACAGAGAGGAAGGGGACACACTGTTTTCCAAGGCACCAGAGGGCCGGACGAGGAACAACGGTTGGAAACTGACCAAGGAAAGATTCAACCTGGAGATAAGAAAGAATTTCCTGACAGTGAGAGCGATCAACCAGTGGAACGGCCTGCCAGCGGAGGTTGTGGACTCCCCAACTCTGGACACTTTCAAGAGGAGATTGGACTGCCATTTGGCTGGGGTGATGTAGGATTTCCTGCTTATATTTACAGCAGCACGAAGCTTGGAACTTCAGCCTGATGATGGTGAATGTGATTTCACCGAAACGTCTCATAGACACTCAAAATATTACACGGGGCAAAACCCGAACTCAGAACAATCTACATACATATACCCATGAAAATCTACGAATATATATATATATACATACATACATATATATATATACATACATACATACATACATACATACATACACACATACATACATATATATATGTAGATTGTTCTGAGTTCGGGTTTTGCCCTGTGTAATATTTTGCATGTTTATGCGACGTTTCGGTGAAATCACATTCACCATCATCAGGCTGAAGTTTCCAAGCACGAAGCTTGGAAACTTCAGCCTGATGATGGTGAATGTGATTTCACCGAAACGTCGCATAAACATGCAAAATATTACACGGGGCAAAACCCGAACTCAGAACAATCTACATACATATACCCGTGAAAATTTACGAAACAAATATATATATATACCCTGTTTCCCCGATAGTAAGACACCCCCGATTGTAAGACGTATCGGGGGTTTCAGGGGGGTCAGCTAATATAAGCCGTACCCCGAAAGTAAGACATACCTGTACGTGTAGGATTTGGAAATTTCTGGCGACGTTTTGACGAGGTCTCACTTGTCATCTTCAGGCTGGTGTTTCTGTCCTTGTTCTCAGGCGAACCAGCCTGAAGATGACGAGTGAGACCTCGTCGAAATGTTGCCAGAAATTTCCAAATCCTACACGGGAAGAAACCCGAATATACGAACGCCACTTCTAACGAACTTTTCAAGATACGAACCCGGTGTTTAAGATTTTTTTGCCTCTTCTTCCGAACTATTTTCACCTTACGAACCCAAGCAGCTGCTGCTGGGATGAAGGGGTTTCTTTTTTTCCCCTTTTTTGAAGAAAGAAAAGGGAGGGCAACTTCGAGTAGGAAACATTTTGCAGAGAACAACGTGCTTGCAAAGGCACTGAAAGGGTATCTTTTGAAGAAAGAAAAGGGAGGGGCAGCTTCGAGTAGGAAACATTTTGCAGAGAACAACGTGCTTGCAAAGGAACTGAAAGGGTGTCTTTTGAAGAAAGAAAAGGGAGGAGGAGGGGCAGCTTGGGGGAGGAAAATTTTTGCAGAGAACAACGTGCTTGGTGTCTTTTGAAGAAAGAAAAGGGAGGGGCGCCCCCCTTGCCTTTCTTCCTTCCCACTCACCCTTTAGCCTAGCCTTGCTTCTTCCACCCGCCCCCTTTAGCTGCTCCTCCCTGCCCTCTGTTCGCCTCCCTTCTAAAGTTTGGATTTTCCTGAAGGATTTGCACGCATTATTTGCTTTTACATTGATTCCTATGGGAAACATTGTTTCATCTTACGAACTTTTCACCTTACGAACCTCCTCCTGGAACCAATTAAGTTCGTATGATGAGGTACCACTGCATATAAAAATAAATAAATAAATAAATATGTCAGCTCTAGCGGGCATACATGCACTGGCCAGCTGGTTTTCGGTCTTGGGAAAGGGCGTTTCACCCTCCAGAGGCTTCAGGGAAGTGCGAAAGACCATCCAATGAGAAACCTGGATGTCCAAAAAAAGGACTTCCGGTTTTGCCCACTGGGCTGTTTTTTTTTTGCACTCCAGAGGCTTCAGGGAAGCTTCCTGAACCCCCCAAGTGCAAAAAACAACACAGCAGGCAAACTGGAAGTCTCTTTTTCTCAACTTCTGGTGTGTCTGTTTTTTCACCGTCCCAGGCTCCAGTGAGGCCTGTGCGCATGTGTGGCGTGGGGGCTTGTGCACATGCCCAGGGGAAGCATGGGGGTTCTGCATGCATGAGGGGAGGGAATGGGTGTGGGCACGCGCACGCATACTAGTGCATGCACGCACAATCCTTTGCCATGTGAACCAAAAAAGGTTCATCATCACTGTACTAGACTAACTCTGGAGACTTTCTTTCTTTCTTTCTTTCTTTCTTTCTTTCATTCATTCATTCATTCATTCATTCATTCATTCATTCACTCAGTCACTCATTCATTCATTTAATGGACTTTTATGCCGCCCCTCTCCAAGTACTCCAGAAGCCCTAGATGTGCAAAATAATCTTAAACCCCAGGTTCGTATCTTGAAAAGTTCATATGACGAGGGGTTCGTAAGTCAAGGTATCACTGTACAGCTGTTTTTTAGGAGCGACAGTTCCTAGTTGCCGCCAGGTTAAATTAACAACCAGGTTACTAATTCAACAACTGCAGCTATTCTGTTCACAAAAGTGGCAGGAAAGTCGTCAAATCGGGCAAAACCCACTCCACAAAGTTCTCACTTAGCAACATAAATTGTGGCCATACGACAAGGACTACCTGTACTACTGCAACATTTCTATATGATAGCTTTTTATTTCTACAACAAATACTACTAGCATCTCTACCGCAATCACCAAGTGAGTGAAAATCCCAAATCCTTCATTTCCTGCAACAGATGAGCAGTAAAAATTATTCGAAGAAGACGGCTGAGATGGCTCTCGTTTTCAGATAACAGTTGAAATATAAGGTGTGATATTAAGGCATTTATTGAAGCATGGCCAGGACCTTATAAGGAGCTCTTCAGAAGGCAAAAGCTATTCCAGTTCTCATTTAGAATTTGCAGGCGTCGCCAGTAGATGCACGCAGGCTCTCGTGACTAACCAATAAATCCAAATGTCGAATTGGCCCGAGAATTTTGCCGACCTTCCCAAGATCAAAGGAGGCCGTACAATTGTTTGATCTTGGGGAGAGAGAGAGAGGCGCCAAGAGGATTTTGAGCCATGAAATTTCATTCTCAAATAAAGTTCCCAAGCAGTCAGTGTCAGAAGCGCGAATGCTGCATTGACCTCCTCCCTCTCTCTTTTTATTAATTTAAGCTTTCCTACGCCAATGTGAATAAATATTCTTATACCCCTAACATCCCTTCTTCCGTTTTCAAAGGCCTGCTGGCACAGGATGAAAACCTTTCATTTTTCAACTTATCTGCATTTGGGAACGTATTAAAAATAATCCAAACTAGGTAAAAACCACGCTTGCTGAACAGTTTTAAAAACCTTGCGGCTGAACAACTAGCACGGACAACGAAATGTGGTGCTCACAAGTCTACATTTGTGGTAGAAAGCCCAAATTTGAAGATTGTCACGGTACTTTTTAATTTAATTTAATTAATTCAATTCAATTCAGTTCAGTTTAATTTAATTTTTATCTATCTATCTATCTATCTATCTATCTATCTATCTATCTATCTATCTATCTATCTATTTATTGGATTTGTATGCCGCCCCTCTCCGTAGACTCAGGGCGGCTAACAACAGTAATAAAAATAGCATATAACAATCCAATATTAAAACAGTTAAAAACCCTTGTTATAAAACCAAACATACATACAGATATACCATGCATAAAATTGTAAAGGCCTAGGGGGAAAGAGTATCTCAGTTCCCCCATGCCTGGCGGCAGAGATGGGTTTGAAGAAGCTTACGAAAGGCAAGGAGGGTGGGGGCAATTCTAATCTCTGGGCGGAGTTGGTTCCAAAGAGCCGGGGCCGCCACAGAGAAGGCTCTTCCCCTGGGTCCCGCCAAGCGACATTGTTTAGTTGACGCGACCCGGAGAAGACCCACTCTGCGGGACCTAACTGGTCGCTGGGATTCGTGCAGCAGAAGGCGGTCCCTGAGATAATCTGGTCCAGTGCCATGAAGGGCTTTATAGGTCATAACCAACACTTTGAATTGTGGCCGGAAACTGATCGGCAACCAATGCAGACTGTGGAGTGTTGGTGTAACATGGGCATATTTGGGGAAGCCCATGATTGCTCTCGCAGCTGCATTCTGCACGATCTGAAGTTTCATGTAGAGAGCGTTATATTAGTCAAGCCTCGAGGTGATGAGGGCATGAGTGACTGTGAGCAGTGACTCCCGGTCCAAATAGGGCCGCAACTAGTGCACCAGGCGAACCTGGGCAAACGCCCCCCTCGCCACAGCTGAAAGATGTTTCTCTAATGTGAGCTGTGGATCGAGGAGGACGCCCAAGTTGTGGACCCTCTCTGAGGGGGTCAGTGATTCTCCCCCCAGGGTAATGGACGGACAGATGGGATTGTCCTTGGGAGGCAAGACCCACAGCCACTCCGTCTTATCAGGGTTGAGTTTGAGTCTGTAATACCCGACATTAGGCAGGCATTCAGATGGCAAGTGCAGATTTCAATTAATGAGTCAGGGAGCCCTGCAGAATTGAGCATTCAATTTGAGGCAGATGGAGAAAAGCCATCCATCCTCTGAAGACATGGAACAGGAAAACCACCATTCCATTCATGGTAACAACTGGCAAGCGACACAAAAGACCATGAAAGAGGTCCAATAATAATTTCCATTAAGCCTGACTTCATGCCCTGCTGCTTTGCTCCAGTGCCTACTTATCCACAGCAACCAAAATAGCAAATTTGACTGATAATAAAGAGGTTCAGAATCCCATTAAACGTCACAGCAGGAAACAAGTTTCATAATGCAGGAAAGAGAAAGAGGTGTTTGGAGTAGGTAGACCGATGGATCATATATTCCTCAACCATTCAAAAGATTAAAAGTGGTATTATTTATTCTTAGACTTGTTAATACCATAGAAACATAGAAGTCTGACGGCAGAAAAAGACCTGATGGTCCATCTAGTCGGCCCTTACACCATTTCCTGTATTTTATCTTAGGATGGATATATGTTTATCCCAGGCATATTTAAATTCAGTTACTGTGGATTTACCAACCACGTCTGCTGGAAGTTTGTTCCAAGGATCTACTACTCTTTCAGTGAAATAATATTTTCTCACGTTGCTTTTGATCTTTCCCCCCAACTAACTTCAGATTGTACCAGTAATCAGAATTTAAAATCTGAGCGCAAAATATCTCAGTCCACCTTATCTAACCCTGCGAACAGAAACGGCACCACACAATCAGCAATAGTTTTTACATACGGACTTCTAAGTGGTGCCTGCCTTTCACTTGCGTTAGTTTAGATGGGTAGTCCTCACATTCACGTGTTTTATTGTGGGGAAGGAAAATAAATATTAAAATATGTTTAAGCTCTCCAAGGACGTGAGATTTTAACATATCTTTTAACCACTTGGACATTAAACAATGCCGTTTGGCGGGACCCAGGGGAAGAGCCTTCTCTGTGGCGGCCCCGACCCTCTGGAACCAGCTCCCCCCGGAGATTAGAACTGCCCCCACCCTCCTCGCCTTTCGTAAACTCCTTAAAACCCACCTTTGCCGTCAGGCATGGGGCAATTGAAACATCTCCCCCCGGGCCTATACAGTTTATGTATGGTATGTTTGTGTGTATGTTTGCTTTCAATAATGGGGTTTTTAGTGTTTCTCTTAAATTATTAGATTTGTTATATATTGTTTATTGTTGCTGTGAGCCGCCCTGAGTCTACGGAGAGGGGCGGCATACAAATCTAATAAATAAATAAAGCTTACAAAACTTTTGCCAGGCCCATCCTCGAATACAGCTCATCTGTTTGGAACCCATATCGCATCTCAGACATCAACACCCTTGAAAATGTCCAAAGATACTTCACCAGAAGAGCCCTTCACTCCTCCACTCGAAACAGAATTTCCTACGCAACTAGACTTTCAATCCAGGCCTAGAAAGTTTAGAACTAAGACGCCTTAAACAAGATCTAAGTGTTGCCCACAAGATCATATGCTGCAACGTCCTGCCTGTCGGCGACTACTTCAGCTTCAACCACAACAACACAAGAGCACACAACAGTTTTAAACTTAATATTAACCGCTTCAAACTTGACTGTAAAAAATATGACTTCAGTAACCGAGTTGTCGAAGCGTGGAACTCATTACCCCAACATAGTGTCATCCCCAAACCCCCAACACTTTACCCTTAGATTATCTACGGTTGACCCATCCAGATTCCTAAGAGGTCAGTAAGGGGCGAGTACAAGTGCACTAGAATGCCTTCCGTCCCCTGTCGTATTGCTCTCCTATATCTCCTATACCTTTCTTCTATTCCTATATCTCTTCTTCTATTCTTTCATTGATATGTTCTATTCCTATATCTTCTTTTCTATTATTTCTTAGATATATTTTACTATGAGTATCTCCTCTATAACCTTCATCATGTATTTTACTATGTGTATATAGATATATACCCACTAAAGCCCTCATTGTGTATTGGACAAAATAAATAAATAAAAATAAATAAATAAATTTGGAAAAACCCTTTAACCGTTGTATGTAAAAAAAAAATCTCTCAATGTGGTTATGTATTGAAAAAGAAAAGTAGCCCAACAAAAAAGCACACTAACAACTGTTTTGAAACAACCTGACACACTCACCTGGTCCTTTTCGTGAGGCAAAAGGCTGACCGGTGGGAGGGTGGTTGGAAATGAACTGTATTTATATGTCCCTCGGCTCTCCAAGCTGCCTTGGTTCACCCTGTACTGAGGTCCTTCTTTCAATAATCTCCCGTTATTGACCGCTCGCTTGGCCCCCAGGCGTAATCTCCGCTGAAAGATGGGGTTATTGAAGATACCTGCGAGGTCATGTTGGCTTCTTAGGTATTTCTCTATGTTCCGGAGGGAAGATCCATTTGGTTCCCGAAGCCCTTCGATGGCTCTTCGCAGCAGCTTGTTCCAATCCACATTCCGAAGCTCGTTAAAGTTTCCCTTAGATCCTTTCGAGGGTTTGGGGATGTCGTCCATCTTAAGAGATGAAAAACGCCCGGGGTTATCTGGGTCCTTGTAGGACGCAAGGCCTTTGTTGGTGACTTTGAGAACAGAGCCATCTTGGACACTCAGCTCCAACTGCTCGGAGACGGTCTTCTTATCCAAGCCGTGGGATGCGCACACGGCATGGCTAATCCTTTCCTCCGAGGGCCTCTGCTTCTGCCTTTTCACCTTGTGTATCGCTTCGAGAATCCACTCGGTGTAAAGTGGATTGGCCAGCTTTACCATGGTTGACCAATAATCTTCCGCCCACCAGAGTTACCCATAGAGTTCTTTGCCTTCCTACCAATGACCCTTCTTCTATGTATTCACATTTTACCTTCCGGCACCACCATCTGCAGAAGGTATCCCCTAGATACAAAGGTTGAGAGGAGTCTCAGGCATGATCTTCTAAAAAGGAAAGGCCTTCATCAACCGGCGGTCATCTTGGAATACGTCTCTACAACTTGATGGCTTGTCTCTCTGGTCGGCACAAATCTTTCCAGATCTTCATCAATTCTAAATAATGTATTTAAAAAGCAAGTTAATTTTCATTCGCAGCAAAACTCAGTTCATCGTTTAAGAATGCAAATACAGTGATCCCTCGATTTTCGCGATCTCGTTCTTCGCGAAACACTATATCGCGATTTTTCCGATCCGATGACGTCGCTCTCTTCCTTCCTTTCTCGTCTTTCTTTCTCTCTCTCTTTCTCTATCTTGCTTCTTCCTCTCTCACACTCTCTTCCTCCCTCTCTCATCTCTTTCTTTCCTTCTCTCTCTTTCTCTATCTCTCCCCCTCTTGCTGGCGGGCGGCGGGCGGGCGGGGGATCAGCGAGGAAGACCCAGGGAAGGTTCCTTCGGCCGCCCAGCAGCTGATCTGCTCGGTAGCGCAGCAGCAGCGAGGAGCCGAATTGGGGTTTCCCCTTTGCGTGGGCGGCGGGGAAACCCCGATCTTCGTCTGCTCACTGCTGCTGCGCTACCGAGCAGATCAGCTGCTGGGCGGCCGCAGCAGCAGCGAGCAGACGAAGATCGGGGTTTCCCCGCCGCCCACGCAAAGGGGAAACCCCGATCTTCGTCTGCTCGCTGCTGCTGCGCTACCGAGCAGATCAGCTGCTGGGCGGCGGAAGGAACCTTCCCTGGGTCTTCCCCGCCGCCCACGCAAATTCCACCATCTGCGCATGTGCGGCCATGAAAAAAAGGGTGCGCATGCGCAGATGGTGTTTTTACTTCCGCAACCCTACATCGCGAAAAATCGATTTTCGCGAGGGGTCTTGGAACGGAACCCTCGCGATAATCGAGGGATCACTGTATATACCATTTTGTTTAAAAAGCTAAACTTCTATTGACCAATGCATTCGTTATTAACTAAAATTAGAAGCACCAGTTTGTTTCTTTGTTTGTTGGTTTGTTTGTTTGTTTGTTTGTTTGTTTACTTACTTACTTATTTATTTATTTATTGGATTTGTATGCCGCCGCTCTCCGTAGACTCGGGGCGGCTAACAACAATAATAAAAACAGCATGTAACAATCCAATACTAAAACAACTAAAAACCCTTATTGTAAAACCAAACATACATACAAACATACCATGCATAAATTGTAAAGGCCTAGGGAGAAAGAATATCTCAGTTCCCCCATGCCTGACGGCAGAGGTGAGTTTTAAGAAGCTTACGAAAGGCGAGGAGGGTGGGGAAGTTCTAATCTCTGGGAGGAGTTGGTTCCAGAGGGCCGGGGCCGCCACAGAGAAGGCTCTTCCCCTGGGCCCCACCAGATGACATTGTTTAGTCGACGGGACCCGGAGAAGGCCCACTCTGTGGGATCTAACTGGTTGCTGGGATTTGTGCAGCAGAAGGCGGTCCCTGAGATAATCTGGTCCGGTGTCATGAAGGGCTTTATAGGTTGAACCGGGGAGGGGGGGGGGGTGACACGCTTCTTAGGACCAAGCTCCAAAATTCATATTGGATGATAGTCTGGTTTTTCAGAAGATAGAATATCAGCCAATGCTACAGTATATCTGCCACCTTTCAAACCCCAAGCTGAAATAAAGCATACTGTAATTCGATACATAAAACTACCATTTTTTAAACATCCCCAAACCTAGTAATTTTTTTAAAAATCCCACCATGTTTTAAGCACTCTGCCTCTGTAGTCTTATTGGAAATGTCACGAAGTTGGAAGATGCTAGTCTTCCCCATGTAACCAGCTCCACTAAAAGCAAAATCTCCTTGCCTAAAGGTTGTGGGTGATAATTACAATAATTACTAATCTCATCATCACATGTCATAGTATAATGATAGAAAAGATAAGGTGGATTTCATTAAAGGTAGTCCTTGACTCATTTAGTGACCATTCAAATTTACGACAGCACTGAAAAAAAAGTGACGCAGGACCGTTTTTCAGAGTTACCACCTTTGTAGTCCCTATGATCACATGATCAAAATTCAGATGCATGATAAAGGGTTCATACTTATTGTTGTGTTTGGGCCTGGGCCAGCCGTTGCTCCCACAGATGGGAGAGACGCGGCACAAAGTGAATGCGAAAGCCTGGCTGACAGCCAGGAAGACGTGGCAGACAGCCAGGAGGACGAGGCCACTGAGACGCAGGATTCAGCAGACAGCCCAGGGGATTTGGCATAGAGTCCCTCAGACAGTCTTTCCTCCCTGGGTTCTTCTGCAGATCAATATATTGATCTGCGTAGCCGAAGAGCTATGCAAAGAAGGGATCGCTTTAAGGAGTATTACAAATCATTATAGGAGCACCTGGGCTGGGTGTGGTTCTTATACTGAGGGCTGGGTGTGGCTCCCTTAATGAGGGCTAAAGGGATAAAAGGGAACAAAGGCCAGGGCAAACTGTGGCTGTTTATCTGTGTTATTTTGTGGTTCCTGCTCTGAAGTTTCTGTTCCGTGCCGTTGGAGTTTTCAACCCAGCTTTTTCAGACAAGTGGGGGGTGAAAACTCTGGGACTTGCTGTTTGCTCCAAAGATTCAAAAGGACTCCTGAAACGTCTTTGCTCATTCCAGGTTGTCTTTGTTTGTTTTTTCCTGTGTTTTTGTATGCGGCTGAAGTAAGCCTTGCACTCTCATTGTTTACGGACACTAAGAACTGTTTTTGAGTAACCCTTTTTTGTTTACCTAATACAAGTTTGCTGATTAGCAGAGCATGTTAGCTTGACATCAGTTGTAGTTAAAATGATGGAGACTCTACTCAAAAAGAGGATAAATCAGCACCTAAAAAACAATAACTTATTGGACCCAAATCAGCATGGCTTTACTGAAGGCAAATCATGTCAGACTAATCTCATTGATTTCTTTGACTATGTCACAAAGGTGTTGGATGAAGGTGGTGCCATGGATATTGCCTACCTGGACTTCAGCAAAGCCTTTGATACTGTTCCACATAAAGAGCTGATAGATAAATTAGTAAAGATTGGACTTAATGCCTGGATAGTTCAATGGATTTGCAGCTGGCTGAAGCGTAGACATCAGAGAGTTATTGTTAACGGCAAGTATTCTGAGCAGAGTCAGGTTACAAGCGGTGTGCCACAAGGGTCTGTTCTGGGTCCTATTCTTTTTAATATGTTTGTGAGTGACATAGGGGAAGGTTTGGTAGGGAAGGTTTGCCTATTTGCCGATGACTCTAAAGTGTGCAATAGGGTTGATATTCCTGGAGGCGTCTGTAATATGGTAAATGATTTAGCTTTACTAGATAAATGGTCAAAGAAATGGAAACTGCAGTTTAACGTTTCCAAATGTAAAATAATGCACTTGGGGAAAAGGAATCCTCAATCTGAGTATTGTATTGGCAGTTCTGTGTTAGCAAATACTTCAAAGGAAAAGGATTTAGGGGTAGGGATTTCTGACAGTCTCAAAATGGGTGAACAGTGCAGTCAGGCGGTAGGGAAAGCAAGTAGGATGCTTGGCTGCATAGCTAGAGGTATAACAAGCAGGAAGAGGGAGATTATGATCCCGCTATATAGAATGCTGGTGAGACCACATTTGGAATACTGTGTTCAGTTCTGGAGACCTCACCTACAAAAAGATATTGACAAAATTGAACGGGTCCAAAGACGGGCTACAAGAATGGTGGAAGGTCTTAAGCATAAAACATATCAGGAAAGACTTAATGAACTCAATCTTTATAGTCTGGAGGACAGAAGGAAAAGGGGGGACATGATCGAAACATTTAAATATATTAAAGGGTTAAATAAGGTCCAGGAGGGAAGTGTTTTTAATAGGAAAGTGAACACAAGAACAAGGGGACACAATCTGAAGTTAGTTGGGGGAAAGATCAAAAGCAACCTGAGAAAATATTATTTTACTGAAAGAGTAGTAGATCCTTGGAACAAACTTCCAGCAGACGTGGTAGATAAATCCACAGTAACTGAATTTAAACATGCCTGGGATAAACATATATCCATCCTAAGATAAAATACAGAAAATAGTATAAGGGCAGACTAGATGGACCATGAGGTCTTTTTCTGCCGTCAGACTTCTATGTTTCTACGTGTGTGTTTGATTTCTTTTCCTTGGACTGTTACGCATTGCCTGAGCCCAGTCAGGCAGAACACTTATGACTGTTGCAGCGTTCCGAGATCATGCGACCCCCCCCCCCTTTGCGACCTTCTTAACCGCCATAGGCCAAGGGATCAAGTGATTCCCTTTAGTAATGGTGGCAAGAAATGTCATTAAATGTGGCAACATCTCTCTTAACCGATGTCTCCAACAACAAAAATTTTTAATGCGATGGTGGTCGTTAAGTTGAGCAGTACTTCTGTTGGCACCTGGCTGAACCCTTCTGACGTGAAGCTGCCTTCGGCTGCAAGATGTGACTCAAATCTTTAATGGAGAAATCTTCAGAGGCAGTTTATGAAAAGTTGGAGCAGTAAGGAAGAAAAATCCTCCTCTAAGAAAGGAAAACCCTTCTCTAAGTTTAAAAAAAGAAAGAAAGCCCAGTTTCATCAGGTAAAAGGCTTCTAGACGCGAACATTTTGTTCCCTAGGGCCGCATGTCTGTTCAGAGGATGTAAGAGCAATTTCATGCTCCCACCAGGAATCTCCAGCAAGAGAAATCAAGGGGTGTAGCATTTCTCTTCTGGAGATAATATGGATAATACGGTGAAGTCCTCCATTAATTTGTTAAATCACCTTTTAATGCTCCATAAATCATGCAACTTACAGTTAGAACATTCTGTAATTTAATACGTGCTGTGAAAAGAAATAATTACTTTTCCGAGGGTGCCGCAAGAAGTTCTTCCTATCCACTTTCGCTCTTCTGTGCATGACTTCATCGTGGGAGAGAACCCCAAGAATAAGGGCCGCATTAGGTACGCACCATCCGCTCCCACACTTCTTTCACTGGCACCGATTATTACACATTCGCTGTAGGGAAAATCATAGCCATTATTTGCACTGACACCGACTTTATTAATAGTTTAATGCACTCCAATTTTAGAACATTTTAAAAAACTTTTGCATTCTACTTATTTATGTGCTTTATAAAAGGACGGCAGATTCTTGTTAGATCAGCAGTGTGTTGTTTTAACCTTGCTCCCAAATCATCCCAAAGTATCTCTTTACATCTCAAATTACTTTTAAAAAAAAGGAGAAATGTTTGCCAATGACTTGCTATAACTATAGAACACAGCTGCGACAGCAGTCACGGGTTTTCCCAAAAATGCCCATGTTACACCAACACTCTGCAGTCTGCATTGGTTGCCGATCAATTGCCAGTCACAATTCAAAGTGTTGGTTATGACCTATAAAGCCCTTCATGGCATCGGACCAGAATATCTCCGAGACCGCCTTCTGCTGCACGAATCCCAGTGACCGATTAGGTCCCACAGAGTTGGCCTTCTCCGGGTCCCGTCAACTAAACAATGCCGTTTGGTGGGACCCAGGGAAAGAGCCTTCTCTGTGGCGGCCCCGACCCTTTGGGACCAGCTCCCCCCAGAGATTAGAACTGCCCCCACCCTCCTCGCCTTTCGCAAACTCCTTAAAACCCACCTCTGCCGTCAGGCATGGGGGAGTTGAAACATCTATACAGTTTATGTATGGTATGTTTGTTTGTTTGTATGTTTGCTTTTAATAATGGGTTTTTTAGTGTTTCTCTTAAATTATTAGATTTGTTATATATTGTTTATTATTGCTGTGAGCCGCCCCGAGTCTACGGAGAGGGGCGGCATACAAATCTAATAAACAAACAAACAAACAAACAAATAAATACAGCAGATTCTTGTTAGATCAGCAGTGTGCTGTTTTAACCTTGCTCCCAAATCATCGCAAAGTATCTCCTTACCTCTCAAGTTACTTTTAAAAAAAGAAGAGAAATGACTTGCTATAACTGTATGGTTTGGTTCTGCAACCTAACAAGACCGACACAGGCTTCAGAGGATAATCAGAACTGCAGAAAAAACAATTAAGAACCCAAGAAGAGCCCTGCTGAATCAGGCCAAAGCCCATCGAGTCCAGCATTCTGTGTCACAATGGCCCACAAATTGTCCATGGGGATCTTGAGCAGAAAGAGAAGGCAAAAACCTCCCTTTCCCTTGACCCCCAACAAATGGTACCCAAGGGAATCCTGCCTGCCTCAACCAACATAGAGGCGGCACATGGACATCCGTTTCAATAACCACTAATACACTTGGCATCCATGAATCTGTCTAATCCTGCCTTGAAGCTATCAAGGCTGACAGCTGTCACCACCTCTTCTGGAAGTGAATTCCATAAACCAAGGACTCTCTGGGTGAAGAAATATTTCCCTTTATTTGTCCTCGCTTTCCTGCCAACCTGCCTTCCATTGAGGACTTGTATATTGCACGAGTCAAAAAGAGGGCAGGGAAAATATTTACTGACCCCTCGCATCCTGGACATAAACTGTTTCAACTCCTACCCTCGTCACTACAGAGCACTGCACACCAAGACAACCAGACACAAGTAAACATTCTGCTAAACAAATAATTCCCTCAATACTGTCAAACTCTTTACTAAGTCTGTACTACCATTACTATTAGTTTTTTCTCATCATTTCTATCACCCATTTCCTCCCACTTATGACTGTAACTTGTTGCTTGTATTCTTAAGATTTTTATTAATATTGTTTCCTTATTTGACCCCTATGACAATCATTAAGTATTGTACTTCATGGTTTTTGACAAATGTATCTTTTTCTTTTATGTACACTGAGAGCATTTGCATCAAAGACAAATTCTTGTGTGTCCAATCCCACTTGGCCAATAAAAAATTCTATTCTATTCTATTCTGCACGTAGCATTAGCATCAAGAAATAAATTGCCAGTATTTTCACACCATGGTAGAATTTTTATATCATTTCAAGTGAAAAGTTTCCCAATTAAATTATTATTTTATTATTCATAATTAAATTTATTTACCACCCTTCTCATCTCCAGGGAACTACAACATTCACACTTCCGGCAGCCGATCATGGCCTCTTCTACTTCAATGAGCAAGATTCACATATAAACCACTGTTGGCTTAAGTTGTTTCCTAAACTACATTAGCAGGACTGATGTGTTATATCCCAGTTCATGCTAAAACACAAGCCACAAAGCTCTGGTTTTCACAATATTATTGTATTCATATACACTGAGAAAAGTCAATTCTCCAGAGATGGTCAGTTATATAAATTCGATAATAAATAAATATGCAACGCGCTTAGCTTCTTCTGCCATTCTATTATTCTGATGATGAATAAACCAGAGTTTGCTTAAGCATGGTCTATGACTAAAGCACAACTAACTACATTGAAAACAATACTGAGAACACTTTTAAGTCTTGAAGGCCACAAAAACCTCTCCCAAAGTTACCACAGTCCCTAGCAACGCACTGAAAGAGGGAAGCTCTCAACTCAAACAAAATACAGAGAAGTCCTCATTTAGCAAACAAAACTGGGACTAGCATCTTGGTCATTAAGCAAAGCAGTCTCTAAGTCAACTGTGCTTACTTACATTTCCTGCAGCTTTCCTTTGCTTTACAGACCTGTGAAGGTCATAAAAGCAAGGATTGGTCACAAGATCACTTTTTCATCGGTGAAAACTGAATAGTCACTGTATGAAGCAGTCACTAAACGAAAACTATCTCTAAGACTGGGGCTCTCTAAGTTGCAGTTGAGTTGCTCTGAAGAGGCAGAGATTTCAGTCGAAAGCTCCCAATTTTTTCTGCTCGTATTTGTAAACTTTACTGGATTATAAAATAAATTAGAAACAAGGGGACATACTCATGAACTCAAGAGCAGGCCTCAACTTGAATACTATCTCGCTTTTCATTTATGATTCCCACCCACCCCCATGGGATTGGGTGACATATAAATCAATTAAATTAAATTAACAGAGGGCATCTGTTGACCCTCATTTCATGGATAGTTCAAGCGCTCCAGCTGGGAGAAGACACCTCCTTGAATCCACAAGACATGAAGCTCAAACCTTGTATTTTAGATTTTATTAATCCAGCCCCAGTGGTTGCACCTTGCTTCTAGAAAGATTTAGACTTTGGGCAGGAGGCCACCAGGAGATCACAGAAACAAAGTTCTTCCATATGGTGGCCAAAGAAAGACCTGGATGTGATAACAGAAGTCAGCTTTAATTTGAGAAAGAGCGACTCAGCATTTTGCCAGCCCACCATAGCCCAGGCAAGCTGCAAGTTCACCAGGAAATGGCAATTCATATAGTGTACCCCAAGAGACTGCATAAAGAAAAGAAAAAAGAAAATTCTGGGAGAGGTCAAAGACAAAGGGGAGGATTTTCTGAGAAACACTAGGAAGCTCTTTCAACTTTCGGCTTAAAAAATTATAGTAAACTCAGGCTGCCCTCTGAGATCTCTAAAGCATCCTTTGACAGCTATAAGATGGGTGGACTTCAACTCCCACAATTCCCTCGCTAGCCAAGCTGCCTAGGGAATTTTGGGCGTTAAAGTCCACCCATCTTAAAGTGCCAAGGTGGAGAAAAGTGCTGTAAATCACGGCAGCGCCACACCTGGCGCCTCAGGTGACGGAAGAGCCACGCTCCCCGGAGCAAGCACTGACGGAGGGCTCCCACTACATGGCTTCAACGGCCGGGGGCGCTCACGGCCCATTCCTTTCCGACAGCAGCAGCGGCGCCAGGTACTGCACAACCCAGCCCACCTCGGCAACCAACGCCGCCATTTTCTTTCTTCCTCTCTAGACGCGACATTGGACGAAAGCCCAATCCAGGAGCCTTCATCCCGCCTCCCGATTAGGCAAGCCACAGCGATAAGCCCAACGACCTGCCCGTCCCCTCGCCACCAGCCACTCCGCCCCGCCACACGCACACCACGACCAGCCTATTGGAGGCGGACGGACGTCAATTACGCTCCTCCCCCGCCCTCTCCTTGGCAGAGCCGTTGACAGCCCAGCGTCACCGCCCTCGACCCTCATTGGCCGACGATTACATCTGGAAAACAATAGAAAGGGGGAAAGGGACGAGCCATGCTTCCGGATAGGCTTCCGAAGTGTCAATCGAACATTATCCCCACCTCTTCACTACCACGACTACCTTTTTCTCTCTCTTTCCTCGCCCCCCGCCCCCCCCGCCGAGGAAGTTTGTTTTCGCGAGCGCGGCGGCGGGCGGGCGCGCGACACACACACTTAATAAGGCGGTCGTGGAGTTTTACACGCCACGTGCCGGGGGAGGGAGGGCGCCTCTCTCTAAAACCCCGTCCGGTCGGGCGAGATTGACGGGAAGTGTTCTTCCTTGGGGGGGGGGGGAGCGCGCTCCCGGGCGTGCCCTCTGCACACGTGTGTGTGTCTGTGTATACACACACGCACACGCGTGTGTGCGTGCGTGCAGCATGCAAAGGAGAAGCCGCCCTCTCCCAGCCATGCAAAGCCCCAGTGCACGGGCAAGGGTGGTGGTGGGGACACACGTGCAATGCAGAACCAAACCCACCCGCGTCTCTCCCCCCCACTCCCCACGCGTGGACCTTCAACAGGAATCTTCACACACACAAACACACACACCAGAGCGGGAGAAACGCGGACGGGGAGAAGGGACCTTTCGCAGAGCCCCGCGACGCTTCCCCCACTCCCACTCGAGCCCCCCCCTCCGCGCGCGTGAAAGCGATCCCCCGGCCGCCCTGACCTGTTCGCCGCGGCTTCTCTCAGCAGCAGCCGCCGCTGAGGGGAACCCATTGGCCTCTGAGGGGAGGAGGAGGAGCGGCACATTGCTCCAGAAAAGCCGAGCTGAGGGGAAAAAAGAGAACCGGAGCTCCCCCCCCCTCCAATTTTACAAGGAAACCTCCCTCATAGAAGGCAGCACCTGAGGTGGAGCGGGTGAGGGGGGGGGGTCTCATCTCTCTCCCGCCTGGCTTCCCCACCCCGCCCGCCCGCCCGGCTCCACACAATGGGAGGGCGCGGAGACGTCCCGCCGTTTCCCCGCGCGGAAAGGAGAGACCCCCGTGTGTGAGGGGGGCGAAACACCCTCTCAGTGGGTGCCTCAAAGCCCCTCAAGTAAAGGCGGCAAAGCTGAGGCGGGCGTCTCTCTTTTCCCTCAGCCCCCTCAGGGGATGCCTTCTGCCCGCGTCCTCCTTCCCCCCCAGTCCCCAAACCCACCTCTCGCTTCCCCCCCGCGGCTGAGGCAAACCTTTTTTTGGGGGGGTGTTTTTTGGGGGGCCCCTTCAACCCGCCAGGACCGGAGTCTCCGAACCGGGACTTGATAAGAGAAGCTTAATTGAAAGGTTAATCTGCATGGGCGCTGACAGCCGAGGTCCCTCCCCGTTCCGGCTCTCTTTTTCTCTCTCTCTTTTTTTATAATCTGCTATTGGCAAGCGGGAAACGGAGCGGCTTAAAGGGGGGAGTGGGAGAGAGGGAAGGGGGCGGCGAGGGGGGCTGCTTCGACGAGCCCACCAGCCGGGTTAAACGCTCGGGCGGAGGGGCGGGAAGCAGCCGCCGCCGCCACTACCAAGCCGAGAGTTGGTCCTTTGGGCGGCCGATGCCCGAGGTGCAAAAAGCCTGAGGAGAAGGTTGCAAAACGCGCCCCTGGCCGACTGGCTGGCCTCGAGGGTGCCCGAAGTGGGGAAGGGAGGGGGGCACCCGGACACCGTCCTCTTCTCTACCCCCGGCTGAGCTTAACTCCCGTGTCCTGGAGTTCCCAAGACACACCCAAAAAACCCACAGACCCGACTTGTGGCGAGCTCGCGGGCGCTTTCTCTTGCGCTCCCTGCCACTCAACCACCCCCGATTCCGCGTGGGATCCGTTCCACGCGGTTCCGAAGTGCAAGCCCTGTCTGGCGGCCGGGGCAAGGTTGAAGCCACCGGGTGGTGGGAGCAAGTATCCCCCCCCCCCAAGTCAAGGGGATGCCTTCGGGGCCGCCAACTCGCCAGGACCGCTTGGGGCTTCTAAAGTCTTTCCAACTTTTCGGGGCGCAGGTGGAGGGCAATGACTTTTTCCCGCGCGAGGAAAGCCTGCGTCTTTCTTTCTTTCTTTCTCTTTCTTTTCTTTCCCTCCTTTCTGTCCTTTCCTTCCTTCTTTCTGTCCTTCTTTCCTTGTTTCTTTCTTTCCTTCCTTCTTTCTGTCATTCTTTCTTTCTTTCTCTCCTTTCTGTCTTTCTTTCCTTTTTCTTTTCCTCCTTTCTGACCTTTCTTTCTTTCTTTCCTTCCTTCTTTTTCTTTCCTTCCTTCTTCCTTCTCTTCCTTCTTTCCTTCTCTTTCTTTTTTAGCCTTTTGTACTTATATTGTTTATATTGTTGTTGTGAGCCAGAGAGGGATGGCATACAAGTCTAATTAATAATAATAATAATAATAATAATAATAATAATAATAATAATTAGACATAATAACATTCTTCTTTTCAGTCAAGGTCATGGTATTCCTCCACCTGGAGGAATGGAAGTTTTTAAGCAGATAACCATCTGTCTGAAGTAGTGTAGGGTTTCCTGCCTAAGCAGGAGGTTGGACTAGAAGACCTCCAAGGTCCCTTCCAACTCCTTGTTGTTGTTAGCATCCTTATGTAACCCTCAAGAAATCGAGTTTGACACCCCTGGTCTAAAGGTATTGGGTTGGCAAGAGCCTTGTGGGAAATTCTGGGGTGACCCAAGAGGCTCCGGGCCATCCAGAGGAGGTCCTGGCTTGAAGGTGAAGCCATGGATTGAGGGATGTGAGGAGGCACAGGGTCAAGCCAGAAATCTCAGACAGGATGCTCGGTTTCTAAAACTTCCCAACTGATCCTGCTTTACTAGCTAGCAGAGAGAAAGGCTGTGCACTCAAGCTGTGACATTGATGCTGCATGTCAGAATCAAGTGAACCAGCAACCTTCCTGTGAGCAACTTATTCCTGAAGAATGACAATAACAGAACAAACTTTTGATGGCCGTTAATAAAAAAAATCCCAACATAGAAACGCATCTATCTGCAATTACAGAAATGAGCAAAAGTAGGTCTAAAGTACAATAAACAGCTTATTGATAATAGTAATAATATAGCAATACCATAGCACTTAGACATATGCCGCTCCGCAGTGCTTTACAGCCCTCTCTTTACAGAGTTAACCTCTTGCTCCCAAACCTCTGGGTCCACATTTTACTGACCTTGGGATTATATTATATTATTATATTATATTAATTATATTATATTATTATTTATTGGATTTCTGTGCTGCCCTTCTCCGAAGACTCGGGGTGACTTACACCATATAATAAAAAACAATAAAATACAATGGCAAATCCAATTAATTAACTAAATAATTAACCTAAAACCCTAGTATTTTAAAAATTAATCGTACACATTCAGACCTCAGCCATACATAACATTCATCGGCCAGGGGGCCTAAGATCTAATTGCTCCAATTATATTATATTATAATATTATATTGTTATGTTATGATATATCATTAGTTATAATTATAATATTATGGGCCATGGTGGCACAGCAGTTTGAGTAAGTGTCACCAACCTTTCAGACCTCAGACCTTCATAACTTTAAATCCTGCAGATCACTAATGTGATATTTAGAAAAAGATAAATAGTAGTTAGTGCAATATAAAAAATGGAAATAATTTTTCTGCAGACCACCAAAATTTTCTCATGGACCACCTGTGGACTTCTGCTGACTGCTGGCTGCCTGCAGTTCGAATCTCACCAGGATCAAGATTGACTCAGCCTTCCATCCTTCCGAAATTGGTAAAATGAGAACACAGATTGTTGCAAAATTACATATGCAGTAGCAGAAAATCTCTCTTTCTCTCTCTCTCTTTCACTCTCTTCCTTTTTCTACCCTCCCACTGGTAGACCACCGGTGTGGTCCAGAGTGACGCACCAGAAGGAACCCACTGATGATGCAATTTTCGGTGCTTTTTTGCCGGCGTCTCCATGTTGGAAGAAGCCCTCCCACCTGCCCTTGTCTTAATGCTGTTGTGATTCAGCCTGAGGCTCCTCAGGGACCGGCTGGATCTCTGCCGGATCCATGCCCAGAGGAGGAGGACAGTGAACAGGAGGCGGAGGACCAGGCAGACGGGGGAGAGGAACGTCAGGAAGAGGAGGAGGGAGAGCAGCCTGAGACCCTCGGGAGGGGCTCTCCCCAGCTAGTAGCCTGGATTCATTGGATGGAGACGCACAGGCTATAATAGACATGAGGCAGCGACGTGCAGCTCAAAGACGGGGCCAATTAGAAAGGTATTTCCATCCCTGAATTGGCAACAGCTGGGTTTGGGTGTGGTTCTCCTCAGCAGGGTTGAAAAGGCAGGCCCGCCCTTACAGTCTTGTGGAGAGTTATCAACTAGGAGTCCTGTGACCTTGCTTCGATTCTCGGCGTCTCTGATCTTGGCTTGTGGCCTAGAAGGCTGAAAGACTTGGGGGAGGCGTGGGTTTTATTATCTCCAGCGTTGTTTTTGCCAGCAAGAATCCTGTTTTATTGCCTGGCCTTCGTGAAACCTCTGTGAAGCTTCATAGTGTTCCTGTCTGTAAGAACAGTTTTTGTTACCTGTGTTTGCTTTGAATTATATAAACTGCCTTTGCTTTTTACCAGTGTGTCTGGCTACTCTTTTTGGTTGGTGTTGGCGTCTGGGGGGACCCAGACAGAACAAATGCCGACCTTTATTCTTCATCCAAAGCACTTGGAATGTGGTCCTGAGCATGTATGGAAGTGAAATCGTGCAGTGCGATGCATGCGCATATGCGCACCGGTAGCAAAACTCAACTGGAAGCTGTCTCTGCCCCCCACCCTCAAATTTATAGAGTTGACAAGCAATGTGAAATGACAGGAACGAAACTGAGCTGCTCGTACAAGGGTTGCCCAGAAAGTAATGCACCAACTTTTTTCCCCTCAGCCTCAGTAATGCAAAACTTTAGATTATGTGAATGGTCAGGAGTGCGTGTGTAAATTTTGCATTTCTTCAGACAGATAGCGTAGCTGCAGCAGTGTTTCAAAATGGCGTCTGTAAGTGATGTACGTTACAAGCAGCGTGTCATCATTGAATTTCTCACTGCGGAGAACGAAATTGTTGGGAGCATTCACAGATGTTTGTGTACAGTTATGGAGAATCTACAGTCAACAGAAATACGGTTAGTCGCTGGGCACAGAGGGTGAATACACACACGCACAGTACACAGTGCAGAAATGGCTTCGTGACCAGAAAAAGAAGTGGTACTGACAGGGCATACACGCCCTTGTGTTTTGCTGGAGGAAGGCCATAGAACGGGACAGAGATTATGTGGAAAATTAGGGAGTGTAGAAGAGTGTAGAAACAATCTTTCTTGTGTGTAAGTTTCGTTGTGTTCAATAAGAACACAACAACAAGAAGAAAGTTGAAGTTGACGAAAAAAAATGTGGTGCATTACATTCTGGGCGACCCTCGTACAATATTTGCCAAGGCATAAGATCCATTCATGTCAAAGTAAGCTATTTGCTCTGGAGCTTTCCTATAATGCAAACTCCAAAAAAGCAAAGCAGAAGAATCGGCTCTAAAGTTTTCAATGAATCATAGAGCCTTCCCTTTTTTAAAAATACCCACAATCACAAGCAAATTAATTTTGGTGAACAAACAGCACCGCATCTTTCAGTTTTTGCATTGCCTCTTTATACTTTAGGAGGTTTACAACATTTCTCCGGGGCTGCTTAAAACCACATTTCAGCTGAGACAACATCATGCTACCCTAATCAGCATATTAAAGCTAGCCACAGCATAGGTATGCCTAACATACCTTTGAATTAGCCCGGTGCCAGAGTGGGCAAACTTCACATTACTTCCAGATGATCAACTTCCCAACTTCTGACTGCTGTTGGTCAGGACATAAGGGAATAAAAGCGTAAAACCTCTGGAAGGCATCAGGTTACACGCTTCTTCAGCAGAGGGTAAGGAAAGAAGGAAGTTTAGCCAGAAACATCAGCTCTGCCTCCTGTGGGACACCATTCGTGTGTGTGTGTGTGAATCCTAATTCTAGTAAAAGCAGGAATGTCATTTGGAAATCACGATCCAAATAAAAGTCAGAGCAGAACAAAAATCTGGAATGGAACGGCATTGTCTTCTGCACTGAAGATTGGCATGGCTAAACCTTAAATAGTCTAAGGGCGTGGCCAATTAGCCTGCAGATCTATTCATGTAGCCACTCGTGTCTTGTAACAGCCCTGCGTACCCCAGCATCAAGAAGAGATTCCTCTTCTTCTGAGTTACTCGTGCGCCTCACTGAAGCCTGGGATGGAAAAAAATAGCCAAACGGGCAAACTGGAAATTAGGAAAAACGCCACTTCTGGTTTGCCCATTGTGGAATCTTCCCTGAAGGCTCCGGTGTAGAAAAACAACACAACAGGCAAACCGGAAGTGCATTTTTCTGAAATTCTGGTTTGCCCCTTGTGCTGTTTTTTGCACTCCAGAGCCTTCAGGGAAGCTTCCTGAACCCCGGGGTGTGAAAAACAACACAACAGGCAAACCGGAAGTCCATTTTCCAAACTTGTGGTTTGCCTGTTGGGCAGTTTTTTGCACTCAGGGGCTTCAGAGAAGGGCAGAACTTCCTTCCCCAAGGCCAAAAAATCAGCTGGTTAGCACGCGCATGCACGCTGGAGCTGACACAGGGCAATGCCATATGGGTTCACCAACATGGTTCTATAATGTCCCACCAGATAAAGAGCAATGAGAAGCCTTTGAAACATGTCCCGTCGACTAAACAATGTCATTTGGCGGGGCCCAGGGGAAGAGCCTTCTTTGTGGTGGCCCCGGCCCTCTGGAATCAACTCCCCCCGGAGATTAGAACTGCCCCCACCCTTCTTGTCTTTCATAAATTACTCAAGACCCACCTTTACTGCCAGGCATGAGGGAGTTGAGACACCTTCCCCCAGGCTTTTTATATTTATGTTTGGATATGTATGTGTTGTTTGGTTTTTTAAATATGATAGGGTTTTTATATGCTTCTTTTTAATATTAGATTTGTTCCGCCATAATATTGTTTTTTACTATTGTTGTGAGCCGCCCCGAGTCTCCGGAGAGGGGCAGCATACAAATCTAATTAATAATAATAATAATAATAATAATAATAATAATAATAATAATAATAATAATAATAATAATAATCTACTGTATTTTTCGGAGTATAAGATGCACCTTGTTCCTCCCTAAAAGAGGCTGAAAATTCAGATGCGTCTTATACTCTGAATGCAGCTTTATTCAACGCTTTCTTCTCCCAGCCCTAACTGGGTGCTAATGATCTTCCCAGCTCTTACCTTGCAGGTTCTTTCATTGTTACTCTTTGCGAAGAACGTTTTCCAAGCCCTAAGTCTTTGCAGGGTTTTCTTTTCATTGCTCTAACTTGCTCCAAATGTTTCTTTCCATCCCTAAACAGTTGCTAATTATTTTCCCACCTCTTACCAGCTTGCAAGCCCTTTCATTGTTACTCTTTCCGAAGAACGTTTTCCAAGCCCTAAGTCTTTACAGGTTTTTTTTTTCATTGCTCTAACTTGCTCCAAATGTTTCTTTCCATCCCTAAACAGTTGCTAATTATTTTCCCACCTCTTACCAGCTTGCAAGCCCTTTCATTGTTACTCTCTCCGAATAAGGTTTTTTTAAAAAGCCCTAACCAGGGGATAAAAGAATGTGCTGAAGCTGACCATACTAAGGACGCTAGCCAGATGAATACCTCATAAGCAGATTCTTTTCCCTATTTCCCTCCTTGATAACTAAGGTGCGTCTTATACTCCGGTGCGTCTTATTTTCCGAAAAATATGGTATTCACAGTCTCTGGGGTGACACCCTAAATTTTAGAGCCGGTTTCAGGAAAACGCTTGCTAAATTCTCTGAACCAGGACTATTCGGAGATCCTGGCTGAAATCCGGGCTCGGTTTCACCCCACGCGGCTGGGTTCCCATAACAAACTCCCCCAGAACCCTTTTAAGACTAGATTTGCATGTTTGGGCAACCCTGGTGGATGAATGGCATTTTTATATTCTCCCTCCCTTCATAAAGATGGGATTAATCTTCCTTCTGACCGAAGCTGAGTCAGCAGCAACAATGGTTGCTAATCTCCCCTCCATCCACGTTGGGCTATTATCTCAGGGTAGTGGGGAGGGGTGGGGGCAGAGAGAGAGAGGAAGCCTCAACCCCCTCCAACAGTAGCACCAGCTGCACCCCACACGCTAGTCAATTAGCCGGCCGGTGGTTGTTGTTTTTTCTTTTGAGTTTTGTGTGAATTGAAGAATAGGCCATGGATCCCCTGGCAACTGATGAATGGGGCCTTTTGTGGAGGGTGGTGGAGAAATCGCCTGGCAATGGAGATGCTGACAGATGCACGGAGTCCTTGCCATTAATTAATTGAGAGGGGAAGACAGTCCTCCTGTCCCTCTTGGCCTCCAATCTCCCCCCACCCCAATTCCCATTCTCCTGGGCGTCCAGGGCTGGGCTCCTCCTTGTGCCCTGCCAGCCATCCTTTAATCCCGGGCCACCCATGGAAAAGCAAAGCAATTGCAACCCTTCCCAAAAAGTTGGCACAGGGGTGCCAATTTCTCTCCAGACAGCCCTCGATTCTAAACTAAGAATGGGCGGCTTCCTGAAGGCAAGTTCATTCACCCAAGGGGCTGGGCTTCAAAGTGAGACAACAACAATAACACAAGGTCGCCAGATGAGAGAGACAAACAATTTCCAGGGTTCTAAAGCAGGAAACGATCCCTACTGAGCAGGTTGGCAAGCCATGATTTAAGTTAGCCCCCCGAAGCCCCCTAAGCTCCTCTTAGCTACCAAGTTTGTCCTGAAAATAAGACCCTGTCTTATATATTTTTGAACCCTGAAATAAGCACTTGGCCATGCACTCAAAAGCCTGATTATCAGGGAATGTCTTATTTTGGAGAAAACATGGTATCCATCCATCCATCCATCCATCCATCCATCCATCACAAATCAATGGTGAGACCACACTTGGAGTACCATGTACAGTTCTGGTCACCGCACTTCAAGGAGGATATACAGTGTTCCCTCGATTTTCGCAGGGGATGCGTTCCGAGACCGCCCGCGAAAGTCGAATTTCCGCAAAGTAGAGATGCGGAAGTAAAATACACTATTTTTGGCTATGAACAGTATCACAAGCCTTCCCTTAACACTTTAAACCCCTAAATTTCAATTTCCCATTCCCTTAGCAACCATTTAGATTATTACTCACCATGTTTATTTATTAAAGTTTATTTAAAAAAATATTTATTAAAGGCAGACGAAAGTTTAGCGATGACATATGACGTCATCGGGCGGGAAAAAACGTGTTATAGGGAAAAAACCTGCGAAGTATTTTTTAATTAATATATTTGAAAAACCGTGGTATAAACTTTTCGCGAAGTTCGAACCCGCGAAAATCGAGGGATCACTAGAATGGAACTGGAAAAGGTGCAAAAAAGGGCAACAAGAACGATCAAGGAAATGGAGCCCCTCCTTTATGAAACCAGGTTGCAACGCCTTGGTCTCTTCAGCCTTGAAAGACGGCGTTTAACGGGTGACTTGATTGAAAGGTATAAAATCATGCATGGGATAGAAAAGGTGGATAGAGAAAAATTATTTTCTTTATCACACAATGCTAGGATGAGGGCACACTCCCTAAAGCTCATAGCTAAGAAAGTGAGGACAAATAAATGGAAATATTTCTTCACCCAGAGGGTCATTAGTTTATGGAATTCACTTCTTGAAGAGGTCGTGACAGCTGTCAGCCTGGATAGCTTCAAGGCAGGATTAGACAGATTCATGGATGCCAAGTGTATCAGTGGTTATTGAAACGGATGTCCATGTGCCGCCTCTATGTTGGTTGAGGTAGGCAGGGTTCCCTTGAGTACCATTTGTTGGGGGTCAAGGGAAAGGGAGGGTCTTGTCTTCTCTTTCTGCTCAAGATCCCCATGGACAATTGATGGGCCACTGTGTGACACAGAATGCTGGGCTCGATGGGCTTTGGCCTGATTAAGCATGGCTCTTCTTGGATTCTTATGTTTTTATGTTCTTATATCCCTCCCCCCCTCCCTCCATATCTATGTATCTATCTATGTATCTATGTATCTATCTATGTATGTATCTATGTATCTATGTATCTATGTATCTATGTATCTATCTATCTATCTATCTATCTATCTATCTATCTATCTATCTATCTGTCTATCTGTCTACCTACCTACCTACCTACCTATATCAATCATCTATCTATCTCTTCTAACTATCATCTATATCATATCATACCTCATATCGTATCTTTCTCTGTCATCATCATCTTACCTCCCACACAGAGATTTGTTCAAACTAGATCATGTTCAGAATTTCTTTTTTTTTTAAAACCCATCTTTGAAGAATAGCTTCTATTCTTATTTTTACTATTACATTCCCACTCAATAGTTAACCAGTCCCATCAACTGAATGACAATCATTTTTATCCTAAGGCGAAATGTGGGCCTTTTGAAGCAAGAAAAACGACAAGGAAACAAATGGGTGGACATCAGTTGGCAAACAGAGTTGGTCTGCTTGAGGGATGCAGGGATTCAGTTCCACTGATTTCCATGTCAAAATCCATTTGTCTTGTTTCCAAAACCTGCATCGCTCTGCCTCAAGTAGGCCAAAAAGAAGCAAGATGCTTGGATGGAGCCCTGCGGTACAATCCCCAATTTTTGGGAGCGCTCTGCCGGCCAATATTGCTACCTGCTCCATCACTGGAGGCTTTCAAGAAGAGACTGGACAGCCATTTGCCCAGAATGGAACAGGACAGTGATGGCCAACCTTTTCGGCTCTGAGTACCCAAACCGGAATGCGCGTACATGTCTGTGGATGTGTGCGCACCAGAGAGCAGGCAACCCAAAAACCAGCTGGCCAGCGTGCGGATGCCTGTTCTTTGGCCTTTTCAAGGCTGCTTCTTGGACCATTTTCAGGCTGTTTTATGCGCTCCTGTGCCTAAGAAGACCAGCTAGAAGAGCAGCTGATAACGATGAGCGTGCCCACAAAGAGGGCTTTATGTGCCACCATTGGCACACATACCATAGGTTCACCATCATGGGTATAGGGTCCCCTGCTTAAGCAGAGGTTTGGACTACAAAACCTTTAAAGTCTCTTCTAATCCTGCTATTCTACATCTGCGATAGTGAACCTATGGCACGCGTGCCACAAGTGGCACACCGAGCCATATTTGCCAGCACATGAGCCGTTGCCCTAGCTCAGCTCCATCATGAATGTGTGTGCCAGCCAGCTGATTTTGGGCTTACACAGAAGCTCTGGAAAGGCGTTTTTAGCCTCCCGATGGTCTCAAAGAGGGTTGGAAAGAAACATAGAAACATAGAAGACTGACGGCAGAAAAAGACCTCATGGTCCATCTAGTCTGCCCTTATACTATTTCCTGTATTTCATCTTAGGATGGATATATGTTTATCCCAGGCATGTTTAAATTCAGTTACTGTGGATTTACCAACCACGTCTGTTGGGAGTTTTTTCCTAGGACCTACTACTCTTTCAGTGAAATAATATTTTCTCACGTTGCTTTTGATCTTTCCCCCAACTAACTTCAGATTGTGTCCCCTTGTTCTTGTGTTCACTTTCCTATTAAAAACACTTCCCTCCTGGACCTTATTTAACCCTTTAAGATATTTAAATGTTTCGATCATGTCCCCCCTTTTCCTTCTGTCCTCCAGACTATAGAGATGGAGTTCATGAAGTCTTTCCTGATACGTTTTATGCTTAAGACCTTCCACCATTCTTGTAGCCCGTCTTTGGACCCGTTCAATTTTGTCAATATCTTTTTGTAGGTCTCCAGAACTGAACACAGTATTATTCCAAATGTGGTCTCACCAGCGCTCTACATAAGGGGATCACAATCTCCCTTTTCCTGCTTGTTATACCTCTAGCTATGCAGCCAAGAATCCTATTTGCTTTTCCAAATGCCCGACCACACTGCTCATCCATTTTGAGACTGTCAGAAATCACTACCCCTAGGTGTTTATTTTTTATTTTATTTTATTTATTATTAGAGTTGGAAGGGACCTTGTAGGTCATTACGTCGTCCAACCCCCTGCTCAAGTAGGAGTCCCTGCCCCATTTCAGACAAATAACAGTCCAATCTCTCTTTGAAAGTCTCAAGTGTTGCAGCTCTCACAACCTCAGTTTCTGGTCACAATTCAAAGTGTTGGTTATGACCTATAAAGCCCTTCATGGCACCGGACCAGAATATCTCCAGGACTGCCTTCTGCCGCACGAATCCCAGTGACTGGTTAGGTCTCACATAGTTGGCCTTCTCCGGGTCCTGTCGACTAAACAATGTCGTTTGGTGGGACCCAGGAGAAGAGCCTTCTCTGTGGCGGCCCTGACCCTCTGGAACCAGCTCCCCACGGAGATCAGAACTGCCCCCACCCTCCTTGCCTTTCGTAAAGTTCTTAAGACCCATCTCTGCCGTCAGGCATGGGGGAACTGAGACATCTCCCCCAGGCCTATACAGTTTATACATGGTATGTCTGTGTGTATGCTTGCTTTTAATAATGGGGTTTTTAGTGTTTTTTAAATTATTAGATTTGTTCTTACATTGTCTTTGTTATTGTTGTGAGCCGCCCCAAATCTACGGAGAGGGGCGGCATACAAATCTAATAAATAATAATAAGTACTGGCTGCAACTCGCTACTGGTTGAATCTCTCCTTGTCAACTTCCATCCATTATTCCTTGTCTGGCCTTCTGGTGCCTTGGAAATCAGCTTGACCCCCTCTCCTCTCTGTGGCAGCCCCTCAAGTTTTCACCCTCCCAAGGCTCCAAGAAAGCCTCTGTAGCCTTGGGAGGGCAAAAAACGGGCCCACGTAACCCATCGGAAGTTGGGAAATGGATGAGTGGTGTGTGTGTGTGTCGTAGACAGGGGTGGAGCAATGTGTGTGTAGGGAGTCACATACACATGTGCAGGAGGCATGGGCATTGAATTATGGGTATGGGCACTCGTGAGCGTGCGATGGTGCGCGTGCGTGCGTGCTTTCAGCACCCAAGGAAAAAAAGGTTCGCCATCCCTGTTTTAGATTCTATATTCCTATAATCCGCTTCCTTCTCTCCAGGATGGCAGGTGCCTGATGTTTTGATTGCAACCTCAGAGATTGTATAATATTTGTATACATGTTATTATCTCTGTGGAATTTTTTTTTTTAAAGCTGTCAATATGTTAAGGAATTTGAAAAAGATTAAAGTGGCATAAGCACATACTGTATGCCTTAACTAACCTGTTTTTTTTTTAAAGTACAGTGATATCTGTTGAAAATAGGCCATGTTTACAGTAAAAAAAATATAAGCCTCTGAAGGATAGATTTAAAACTGTCACCTCAGCCATTTTGCAAAAGATCTGTCCCAAATTTATGCAATGGTGCAGGTTGGTTGACTACAATATAGAGAGTTTCAGGGACATTCCCGTAAGTTCTAGCATGTGATTTCTTTTACAATCTGTTTTATTTTCTCATTTGGTCTGCCATTGACCATCAGACCATTCACAATAGAAGCAGATTTAAAATTAGGGCATTAAAATCTATATTTTGTTTATTTATTTGTTGTGTCAAGTATGTATTTGGCAGTATACAAAGATGTAACAATGCTTATATACATGATACTAGTAAGAGAAACATTAGGACAGGGGGCGGAAGGCACGCTGGTGCACTTATGCACGCCCCTTACTAACCTCTTATCCACCCCAAGGGTAAAGTTTTGGGGGTTAGGTGATGACACGACAGAGTCTGGTAGTGAGTTACATGCATCAACTACTGGGCTACTAAAGTCGTATTTCCTGCAGTAAGTTTAGAGTGGTTTACTTTAAGTTGTATCTGTTGTGTGCTTGTTTGTTGTTCTGGTTGAAGCTGCAGTAGTCGTTGACAGGAAAGACATTGTAGCAGATGATTTCATGGGCTATGCTTACGTCGTATTTAAGGTGACGATAAAACCAATGAAAAAAATAGAATTCATAACTAAAACATTAACCTACCCAAGGGTGCCTGGCCTCTCCTCAACTCAAAGGGATACAATTTCCCTATCTATTTACTATTACTGAACATCCAAAATATACTATTTAATTCTATGTATATATGCCATATGTGTACATACATATTGCACACAGGCACACAAAAATATACGTTAGCTACTATATAAACACACACACACACACACATGCACAGCTCTTCTAAAATTATACACATTCAACCTCATTTACTGCGATAGGAAAAACATGCCCAGACCCAGAAGGGAAAAAAAAGAAAAATAAATCTATTTTTTATCTACTGGTTCTGCATACTTGACCCAACTGTACCTGCAGGAGCCCATCACTGGGCGTAAGTCAAAGCACTGGTCACAACCCGCAGGCTCTCCTTAGGGGCTTCTACGGCCAGGAAAAAAGAACAATACAGTGTTCCCTCGATTTTCGCGGGGGATGCGTTCCGAGACCGCCTGCGAAAGTCGAATTTCCGCGAAGTAGAGATGCAGAAGTAAATACACTATTTTTGGCTATGAACAGTATCACAAGCCTTCCCTTAACACTTTAAACCCCTAAATTGCAATTTTCCATTCCCTTGGCAACCATTTAGATTATTACTCACCATGTTTATTTATTAAAGTTTATTAAAAAAATATTTATTAAAGGCAGACGAAAGTTTGGCGATGACATATGACGTCATCAGGAGGGGAAAACTGTGGTATAGGGAAAAAACCCACGAAGTATATTTTAATTAATATTTTTGAAAAACCGTGGTATAGACTTTTCGCAAAGTTCGAACCCGCGAAAATCGAGGGAACACTGTACTTTAAACCTGAAAAGTATCATGGTTCTTAAATGGCTTCTCCCTCCCCCCCACTGGTTGATCCTTTGGAGACACCAGAACTGCTTCTGCTGTGTTTTCACACCTTAAAAGCAGCTGAGCTTGAATTTCCCAGCAACAGAACAGAAGGCAAGTCTGTAATAAATGCTTCGTCTTTTCTCAATCATCGCAAATTATTCACACGGAAGATCCTGTTTTCTCCCTTGGACTCTAATGAAGCTCCCGTTGAAACAATGATTCACTCACCATCCTTTTATTGCCTAACGAGGGAATCTACGAAGCATCTTCATTAGGAATAAGGCATGGCCTGCTTGGGGGGTTCCCCCTCTCTGCTTCCGATTTAGCTCTACAAGTCAGAGCTTTTACTGAGCAATTTGAAAGGGGATCGTTTGATGGCAAAAGCGATTTAATGGAAGAGTGGCTACCCGGCTGAAGATGAGAAAGTCCATCAAATTACTCCTCTTAGGATTGTGCCTTTGGGGATGTTCAATTATTTTTAAATTGACATTTTTAAAAATCAACCAGGACATTGAGATAGGATAAAAACAAGATTTATACTTTTATGGAGTAATTAGAAATCCAGTACAAGTGGCACGCGACTTAACAAACACATTTGGGACCAAGATTTCTATTGTTTTAATGAGTCACACTCAATTTTATAATATTTTTGTTGTTGTTGTTGCCATGATTGTTAATGCTGCAACAGTCATGAAGTGCAAAGAATAAAATATGATTTTACTACATATACTTAAATAATATGAGCCGAGGTGGTGCAGTGGGTAGAGTGCAGTACTGCAGGTCACTAAAACTGACTGCTAGATCTGTAGGTCAGCAGTTCAAATCTCATCACCTGCTCAAGGCTGACTCGGCCTTCCATCCTTCCGAGGTGGGGTAAAATGAGGACTTGGATTGTGGGGGCAATATGCTGGCTCTGTTTTAAAAAAGTGCTATTGCTAACATGTTGTAAGCCGCCCTGAGTCTAAGGAGAAGAGCAGCATAAAAAAAAAGAATAAATAAATGTTCTGCCAGGCTCTCTGGTAGGAGCCTCCAGAAAATTCAAGGGTACAAATTTCAGACACACACACACACACACACACACACGTTTGAAAAGTCAAAACAATGTTCTTTATCCCCAAAGTCAAAATAAACTAAGCACTCTTTTTGTATTGCAAAGAGCACTCATCCCAAAACAATCGGGTAGTCTGTACAATTTCCCTTAAGCAGTCATTAAGTACTTAGCTAGCAGCTGTGAAGAAACTTTACACCCCTTCTTCTTCCAACGAAGTCACACACACACACACACATACACATGTTGCTCTGCTTTGGTTTCAAAGGCGTGAAAAACAGCAACACACGATTCCTGAAGAACTGCGATCAGATACTCTTTCACAACGGCCAAACCCACACGCTGCTATTTATAATTACTAATTACTGGAGCCCCACCCAACCACAGGTGGCCTCATTTTCTCTTGTAATAATCCTTCAGTTGTTGTCTCCTATGCATCACTCTACGCATGCGTGGATGTGTCATTAATTCTTGTTCAGAATCCAAGGATGATACAGATGATTGATCTCCTCCTGGGCTGTCTGCCAAACACCCCTCTTCCCTGTCACTCACGCTTCCTTGGTCAGAGGAGGCTTCATCAGCAGATTCCATTGGGAGCAAAACAGGCCTGCGGCATGTGGATGTCTCCCCCACATCCACCTGCACATTCCTTGGGGCAGGAGCTGGGCCAGAGCTAACCACAACAAATAAATAAATAAAACAATATAACTCCCCAAATCAACACAGACTGGGGAAACTTCAAGAACCTGACAACGTGGGCGTCTCCATTTTTCCTCCATTCTCTGGGTCCTTGGTTTCCAAATGAGATGCAAAAGTTTCCACAGTCTGTGTTGATTTGGTGAGCCACGTCATCTGCTGGTATTGGTTCATTGTGCTTCATTAAATCCAGGGTCAACGCAGCCACCTACCAGGAGGTTTTGGAGGGCTTCATGCTTCCGTCTGCAGATGAGCTTTATGGGGATGGTGACTTCAATTTTCCAGCAGGACTTGTCACCTGCCCATACTGCCAAAAGCACCAAAACTTGCTTTAATGATCGTAGGATTACTGTGCTTGATTGGCCAACACACACCTGACCTGAACCCCATAGAGAATCTATGGGGCATTGCCAAGAGAAAGATGAGAGACATGAGACCGAACAATGCAGAAGAGCTGAAGGCCGCTATTGAACACCACAACAGTGCCACAGGCTGATAGAGTCCACGCCACGTCGCACTGAGGGAGTAATTGCTGCAAAAGGGGCCCGAACGAAGTAGTGAGTACATATGAATTCTTATACTTGTCAGAAGTCCGATATTGTTCTATGTACAATCCTTGCTTTATTGATCGCATGTAATATTCTAATTTTCTGAGATGGGGGATTTGGGGTTTTCGTGAGCTGTACCCCATAATCATCACAATTACGACAAATCACAGCATGAACGATCTTGCCTTGCATGTTATGAGTATCTCTCATATATTACATTTCATCTTTTAAGTTGCCTTACTGAAATAAATGAACTTTTGCACAATACAGTGTTCCCTCGATTTTCGCGGGTTCAAACTTCGCGAATAGCCTATACCACGGTTTTTCAAAAAATATTAATTAAAAAATACTTCGTGGTTTTTTCCCCTATACCACGGTTTTTCCCACCCGATGATGTCATATGTCATCGCCAAACTAATAATTTTTGCAAATAAATAACAAAAAAAATAATTGTTAATAAATAATTATATTTATAAATATCAGGATCACTACGTGTCTTATTCAATGGTGAGTACCAGTAATAATGGTGAGTAAATGGTTGTTAAGGGAATGGGAAATGGTAATTTAAGGGTTTAGTGTTACGGGAAGGCTTGTGATACTGTCCATAGCCAAAAATGGTGTATTTACTTCCGCATCTCTACTTCGCAGAAATTCGACTTTCGTGGGCGGTCTCGGAACGCATCCCCCGCGGAAATCGAGGGAATACTGTGTATTCTAATTTTTCGAGTTTCACCTGTACATATAAAATAAGTTCAAGGAATTATTGTAAGTCACTTTTTTCAGTGCTGCTGCAACTTTCAACAGTCACTCAACGAAGGGTTATAAGTCAAAAGCTACCTGTACCTATTGTGTCCCACATTCATCTTCTGAACAGGATACGTGATTTAAATTGGATTTTTTCCCCACTCAAGCCAATGAGTTGCCATGGGGCAGCTCTGTGTGGAAATGTTATATTATATATTGCCCTTTTTCTTCCTATCCCCTTTTCAGATCACCTGAATCCAGGAGTAGCACAGCAACCTAAAATGTAATGAGGGTATTTTTGCAAAGCTGAGATGATTAATAATCTAAGAACTTTCTTACCCAGTATTTCTCCAATAATTATAAATTATATGAAATCATCCTTTTAAAAAAATCTTTAACATTTTCTTGTAAGGTATACTGTTAAAAGCTGAATCAAAACAAATTATTGATTGTTTAACAATTGCTTTGTGCCCAGTAATGATTAAATATTAACCTCAAGTACGTTTTTAATTGTTTGACACCTGTGGTTTAGAATAAAGTTTTATTCAGAGACATCAGGCAGGGTTTTCACAAACCGTCTTGGTGGGCAGGGCGGGGCCATCAAAGTCCCGCCCACTTTTTATGGACAGCCCAGACCACGAACGTGGAAAAGGGGCGGGGCTTCAGATGGATTATAGTTGCCATCTTGATCTTTTTTAAAATTCTATCTCCGTATATTTAGAGTTTTATCAAGGAAAAAACACACTTTGAAAAGATTCTCTCTTGGCAGCAAGGCATCCGGTCCTTCCCCCAAACAGCCAAAATTCCTTTTTTTTTTTAAATGTAAAGAAAACACTATAAGACAGTCCGATAAAAACCACAGGGAACAATGGGATTTCGGGATCAATTTCTTAGCCAACTGTTAAGAGAAACAAGGAGCCAGAGACCTTGACTGGTCAAAAGCAGATAGCAGCTGTCTGGAACGAACCATATATATATTTAGGTTCCCAGATAAAGACATCAAAAGCTTAGGAACTGACAGGCAGGTCCGCAGGGGATTGAAATGTAAGCGTTTCTGAGCTTCTGTACATCTCAATCAAAAAAAAAAAAAGGAAACTAAAGAATGTGGTGGAAGGTATTATGGTGGCACCTCTGCGAGACTGTAGCTCCGAGGCTACCAAACTCTGCAGATGTTTGGCCAGAGATGACTGTTGTCTGTTCATCTGGCTGCACTTTTTTTATCCTCAAGATTAAACCATAATCCCATTAACCCAGGAATCTCTAAAGGATCTGATTGTCTGGTTGATATCACTACTTCTTTTCTTTCTCCCTCCCCCTCCTATATATAATGGAATGTGGGCAGAGGTGAGCTGCTAAGGTGGAAACGGTGACGTGTGCTCGCCCCTGTGGCTCTGAGTGCTAGCGGAGTCCAGTGCAATTCTGGTACAGCACCTGGGCAGTGCCCACACCCATAATTCTATGCCCGGGAAAGGTGAAAACAGCTTCCCCCACCCCCCAGGGGCCCCCTGGAGGCTGGAAACAGTCGGTTTCCCAATTTCTGGTGGGCCCAGGAGGTTCATGTTTTGCCTCCCCATGCTCCAAAGGCTTCCCTGGAGCTGGGGGAGAGTAAAGACACCTTCCCCATCCTCTGCAGGCTCCCTGGAAGCCAAAACTGCCGTCCCAGAGGTTCTCTGCAAGCCATAAATCAGTTGAACGGCACACACATGCTCGTTGGAGCTGAGCTAAGGCAAAGGCTTGCGTGTCAGCAGATATGGCTCCATGTGCCACCTGTGCCATAGGTTCGCCACCACTGCACTATAAGTTGGCCTTGCTCTCTGTCATTAAAGCAGCCAATGAAGTGCTACTGTTGTTTTCCTGTCAAGGTTGTGGTCTTAATCCCATTCTACAAAATCTCTGATTCCCTTCTCCGTTAAGACAATTCCTCGAAATCATCCAAGGCCTGAAACTTCCTAGTTCAGTCCAGTTCCATTATTGATGGAAGACGCAGAAATGGTCTTTCAATATTTGAGGGGTTGTCACAAAGAACGGGGTTGACTTAATCTTCCAAAGCACCAGAGGTTAAGACAAGAAATAACTGGGGGGGGGGGGGCAGAGGTGAAATGCAACCGGTAGCATTTTTTACTACAGGTTCGTGCGAACTGGTCTACATATTTTGACCGCGGCTAGGATAATATATGCGCAAAATTGGAAAGGGGAAGACATCCCCAAAGAAGAAGTTATTAAAAAAATATTGGATTGCGCTGAAATGGATATGATGACAAGACGGTTAAAAGATCAAGAAGATACGGAATTTTATGAAACATGGAACAAAGTTTATATATGGATTAATAAGAAGAAGCAGTAAAAGGTTAAAATAAACAAATAAATAAATGAGTGAACTGTTTTTGTAGAGATAAGATTTATGTTATATTAAAATTAATTAGAATATGATTTTAGAAGTATATTAGAATTAGTTTATATATGAAGAACTATTATGAGAAGAATTTTAAAACTATATTAGAATTAGTTTATATATGAAGAATTATTATGAAAAGTTAAACAAATTATTTCTTTATATTTACAACAATGAATTGAATTTTAAATATGTATTCTTTTTTCTGTATTCAAATTTATACTTTTGAAAGAAGCGGGGAAAATGCAACCCCATTTTTTGTGTTATGGCTCCTATCTCCAGGAGATGAGAGACCTCTTGGTGAAGGAGATTCCTCTTTTGAGCATCCAAGGGGGCCTGACATGTGACAAAACGCTGAGGAGGGAGGTGAAGAAACTCTATCCTCAGACCTTCGGCCACGGTAGCTGCCGCCCAAGCGTCTGAAGATAACATGGCCCATTGGTCCGCGAAGTGGGTGAGCCTGCCTCCCAAAGGAACGGAGGTGAAGGAGTCATTTGTTTTTCCTAAATCCCCTCCCGGCTCCTCTGAAGGGTCTGCGTCCCTGATAGGACCTGCCGCGGTCTTGAGTGGCTGATCTATCCGAGCGAAATGACCCTTGGTTGAAGGAGCCCTGAAAGTAAGGCCTCGATGCCTGGGTAGTGCTCAAGGAGGGCTCTGAGCGAAAGGGCTGGCGCCTTTGGTAGGGGGTGAAGCGTCTTTCCGGCCTTTTGGACCTTGGCATGACTTTCTTCTTGTCCTTATCCTCGACCAATACGTCGTCGAGGACTTCCCCAAATAGTTTGCCAGCCTTAAACGGTGCTGAGGCCAAGCTCCATTTGGACTTGACGTCCGCCTGCCAGCTGCGTAGCCATATGAGCCTGCGAGAGGACACCGACGAGGCCATGGCCCTGGCCGCGAACTTGGCCGCGTTGACCGTCGCATCTGCCGAGAATTCGGTGGCTGCTAGAATTTTATTTAGATCCTGCCGAAGGCGACCGTCTTCAGGATCCACCCGTGATTGGAGCTCCTTAATCCAAAGGAGAGTTGCCCTGTTAAAAAACGAGGCTGCAGAAGAGGCCCGAATGGCCCAGGCCGCCATCTGGTGGGTCTTACGCACGATATTTTCGGCCCTTTTGTCCTCAGCTCTGAGACCCTCCTGAGACTCAGAGGGGACCAGGGCATTGGAGACCAGGCCGGTGACCGGTTTGTCCACTACTGGGAACATTAACAGGTCCTCCATTTGCTGGTCAAATGTGTATAATTTGCGGTCCAGGTTGGATGGGCCCTGTGCAGCTGCCGGATTTTCCCAGGGCCTCTGGACAGTCTCCAAGAACAGATGGGAAGAGGGAATGTCCACTGTCTCCTGCTTCGGAAGTACGAAAAGGCCCGCCTTAGGTTGGGATGAATTGGAGTCATCCGGCTGGCTGCCCTCTCCTGCTTGCTCAATAGTGAGTTTGGCCTTATTGAGCAAGACCCTAAACAGTGATGACTTAAAGAGACCTGCGAAAGCAGGTTGTTCCGGAGGGTGTTCATCCCCAGATAGGTCATCCTCACGATCACTGTAGTCATCCCGAGCGGAGTCCTCCTCTTCCATAGACCCGGTCATGGAATGTGAGGCTGGGGCAACCCAGGGGTCTCTGGATCTCTGTGGGGGATGACCCACCATAGCTTGCTGCTGAAGTGCCCCTGTCTCAACGCCTTGGGAAAACACATTCGTGATCAAATCTTGCAGAGCCTGTGGCATGCTCTGCCATGAGTCCTGGGCGTTGCGCAGCCCCGCAGCTGTCGGTGTAAATGTGGAGGACTGTGGGGGGGGCATGCTGAGAAGGGATGTAAGACTGAGGTCCCAGGCTGCCAGACCACATGGCCGCTTGTCTGCCCCAAGGAAATCCCTCTGTAGGAGAAGGCAGAACAGGCCTCTCAGGGGACCAGTCCCTTTCCGAAGCCGAGCCTGCTACCCCTGTTGGAATCACGGGGGAGGCTGGCGGGGGTGTAGGGCCAAAACCTTTATTAGGCAAAGAGGTTTGTTTTTGTGTGGCCTCCAATTGCCTTTCCAGGGCCCTTATCCGTTTTTCTGCCTCTCTGAGCGAGGCGCCCTGAGAGGATTTGGCTTTTTGGCTTTTTTCCTTAGGGGTACTGGGCCTAGCAATGGTGGTGGCCTCCTCCCCTGCGTGGACTGGTGTTTCAGCCATAACTATATTGGATACAACTCACGGTCAGGCAGAAAGAATGTCCAAAAAAGCGAGCAAGAAATCCCTATCGGTGTACTTGCAGCAATGACGAAGTACAGAGGGATTTATGAGACTCTACTGCGGCTGCAGGAGGGTTGGCCCGTCGTCGTCATGGCGACCGCCCCAGCGGTCTCGACGGGCAGGCAAAAGGGCCGTTTATTCAGGCGGGAACTCTTCCTCCGTTCACGCCTTTATGTCTCCCCCCAAGATGGCGACGCTCTATGCCGAGGAGAAGAGATCCTCCGGCTGGCCTGTAACAGGCGATCGGCGCGCCGGGGGGGGGGGCGGGGGCTTCTTTCGGGGCACAAGGCTTCCTTTCGTCTTCGTCTTCAAGCGGCATATCCGTTATGGGGAGCAGGCCCCCCATGGTGTCAGCCGACCGCCTGTCCACCGGGCGCTGCCGCGGAGGCAGGCAACCCGGGCGCTCCTCTCAGAACCCTCAACGAGCCTCCAGGCTTGAGGTTCACTCAGGAGAGGAGCTGCAGCATAGGGGGTTAATCCCACTGAGGGAATTAACCCACGCTGCCGACCTGAAGCCGCCCCTTGGTGCCTGAAAAAAAAGGAACAAGAAGAAAAGCATTAAAACATATTTAATTGCACACAACTTTTATTAAAAAACAGAAATATACCCTATTAAACCAAGTTTAACAGGAGCTTCAAACTCAAAGTCCCATTACTGCGACTGAGTTTTTTAGACTGGAGGGCTAAGGGGGCGGTGCCTGGTTAATATTTAATTATTTAAATTAAACTCAGTCCCAGCCAATCAGGCTGAGAATAACCCATCCTGGACTCTCCTTGCGAGTGCATTGGAGAATGCTCCTTTTTCAGCACTGCACAGTAGTGCCTGCTAGCACAAAGTGTGCACGAAATGAACCGGTAGGAGACTTCAGAGGATTTCACACCACACCCCCGGGTGGAAGTTTTTCAAAGAGAGATCCAACCTAGAAGTAACACACTGAGAGCAATTTTCTGACAGTGAGAGCAATGGATCAATGGAACGGCTGGTCTCCTGGCATTGTGGGTGTTCCATCATTGGAGGTTTTCCACAATAGAGTAGAGGCCCATTTGACCAGGATGGTGTAAGATCTCCTGCCTTGAATAGAGGCTTCAACTAGAAGGCCTATAAGGTGCCTTCCGGCCAGTAATGGGCTCCTACGGGTACGGTCAAGTACGCAGAACTGGTAGGAAAAATTTGAATTTTTGTCTTTTTTTCCCTTTTGGTCTTTGGGGATGTTTTTCCCTATCGCAGTAAATGAGGTTGAACGTGTATAATTTTAGAAGAGTTATGCATGCGTGTGTACATACAGTTATATTAATGGGTTTTTAATCGTTTTTAGTATTGGATTACAGTGCTCCCTCGATTTTCGCAGGTTCAAACTTCGCGAATAGCCTATACCACGGTTTTTCAAAAAATATTAATTAAAAAAAATACTTCGTGGGTTTTTTCCCTATACCATGGTTTTTCACACCCGATGACGTCATATGTCATCGCCAAACTAATAATTTTTGCAAATAAATAACGAAAAAAATAATTATTGTTAATAAATAATTATGTTTATAAATATCAGGATCACTAGGTGTCTTATTCAATGGTGAGTACCAGTAATAATGGTGAGTAAATGGTTGTTAAGGGAATGGGAAATGGTGATTTAAGTGTTTAAAGTGTTACGGGAAGGCTTGTGATACTGTCCATAGCCAAAAATGGTGTATTTACTTCCGCATCTCTACTTCACGGAAATTCAACTTTCACGGGTGGTCTCAGAACGCATCCCCCGTGGAAATCGAGGGAACACTGTATTATTGTACGCTGTCTTATTACTGCTGTTATCCGCCCCGAGTCTCCGGAGAGGGGCGGCATACAAATCCAATAAATAAGTAAGTAAGTAAATAGGTAGGTAGGTAGGTAGGTAAGTAAGTAAGTAAGTTTATATAGTAGATAATGGACAATTGGGGCACCACTGGGTGACACAGAATGCTGGACTCGATGGGCTTTGGCCCGATTCAGCGGGGCTCTTTTTACGCTCTTAAGTTCCTTCGGGTCCTCTGCTGAAAACCTTTCAGGAATTCCCACTAACAAAGGCCAGAAAGTCTCCGCAAAAGACAAAATTGTATTATTTTGTTAGGAAAAAAGGCAAGGGCTGCTGCAAACCACCATGCCCCCCCTCTCCCCCCTCGAATTTATTTCAAAGCTTTCCCCTCCGCCAAGACAACACTTCAGGATTAAAACCCACAAACTCATGCATATAAAAGAAGATAAGAAGATCCCTGTAGGATCAGGCTAAGGTTCATTTAATCCATCTTTCCAGTCCCAGAGTCCCCAAGCCAGGGAGAATAAAAGGCAACGGCTATTTTCTGTTGCTGCTCGCTACTAATTACTCCTCGGTGCAGAATTCTGGAGCAGACAGATAGTTGTCACCACTATTAGCCGCTGGTGGACTAATCTCTCTTTGCTTTATTTAATCCTATTTTCTAAACCACTGGTTCTCTACACCCCAGCCGCCAGTAACTTACTTACTGGACCATATTCCCTTCCTCCCCAGGTAGGATGAGCAATAAATGAGGATTACGAGAGTTGAAATCCAGGTCCTGAAGACCCACTTCTGTCCAATGATCCTAAATCCGTAGTTTCAACTTTCCAGGAAGACAATGCAATTCTTCGCCTGTGTCAATTTGGCACATTCTGCCTAGTCTTGTGGCTATTTTGCTCCAATAATGGAAAAAATCGGCACATGGCACCGGGCCAGAATATCTCAGGGACCGCCTTCTGCCGCACGAATCCCAGCGACCAGTTAGGTCCCACAGAGTGGGTCTTCTCCGGGTCCCGTCAACCAATGTCGCTTGGCGGGACCCAGAGGAAGAGCCTTCTCTGTGGCGGCCCCGACCCTCTGGAACCAACTCCCCCCAGAGATTAGAATTTCCCCCACCCTCCTTGCCTTTCATAAGCTGCTTAAAACCCACCTCTGCCGCCAGGCATGGGGGAATTGAGATACTCTTTCCCCCTAGGCCTTTAAAATTTTATGTATGGTATGTCTGTATGTATGATTGGTTTTTATATAATGGGTTTTAAATTGTTTTTTAGTATTGGATTTTGTTGTACTGTTTTACTGCTGTTGTTAGCCGCCCCGAGTCTGCAGAGAGGGGCAGCATATACAAATCCAATTTTAAAAAAAATTAATAATAATAATAATAATAATAATAATAACATATTTTACTTCAGGTAAAGATGCTAACTTGAAGTAGCGGGCAGCTGCTAAATGATGGGAAGAAAATCAATGAGCTGCGTGGTAGCGTAAGGGTTAAAGTGCAGTACTGTGGTCCGCTTCTTCTAATCACCGGCTGCCAGTAGTTCGAATCTCACCAGGCTCAAGGTTGACTCTTCCTTCCATCCTTCTGAGGTGGGTAAAATGAGGACCCAGATTGTTGTGAGCAAGAGACTGACTATTTAAACCACTTAGAGACCGCTGTAAAACACCGTAAAGCGGTATACAGTGGTACCTCTACTTACGAACTTAATTTGTTCCATAACAAGGTTCTTAAGTAGAAAGGTTTGTAAGAAGAAGCCATTTTTCCCATAGGAATCAATATGAAAGCAAATAATGCTTGCGACTGGGGAAACCACAGGGAGGGTGGAGACCCTGTTTCCTCCCAGGAGATTCCTAGAGAGGCCCCACGGAGGCTTCTCCCCGCCTTTTCCAACCCTATTTTCTCCCAGGATATTTCTAGAGAGGCCCCACAGAGGCTTCTCCCTGCCTTTTTCAGCTGTTTCCTCCCAGGAGATTCCTAGAGAGGCCCCACAGAGGCTTCTCCCTGCCTTTTCTGGCCCTGTTTTCTCTCAGATTGCTAGAGAGCCAGTCACATAACCTTTAGGCGACTCCCAATCACATGATCGTCAAGCCACTCCCACCTAGTCACATGGCCGGCCACACCCACAAAATAAGCCACACCCACAGTGAGGTAGTAAAAAATTTGTAGCCCCTCACTTATTTCTATCCCTCTGTTAATGCAGCCTAGAACGGTGTTGGCTTTTTTGCCAGCTGCTGCACACGGCTGGCTCATATTTAAATGGTTGTCCACTAGGACTCCAAGGTCCCTCTCACAGTTCCTATTGGACCACATATACTGCACCTGTGTGTTTTGTTTCTTTTGTTTTTCGTTTTTGTTCTGCAATTGCACTTCTGCAATTCTGCTGGCTTCCAGACGAAGTCCCATTTTACTTCAATATCCTCTGAGCGACCACTAGATTTTCATTACTGGATCAATATCACCAGTATTCTTTCATGCTCTGCCTATTAAACTAATTGTAGCAAAGTTGTAGGTTTGGGTTACTTAATTAAATAATTTTTCCTCCTTTCTTCAATTATGTATTTTTTTTTAATCAGACTCACGGATGAATTGCGGTGCAGTTATTCCTCCTCTTGTGAGAGTCTATTTACCGCAACGGAAACCCCCTCGCAGCATTAACAACCCCAGAGGACGCCCGTATCACAATTCCTTTATTTATCAGTATCAAATTACATAGTAAATTACTTTGGAGAATGCGTTTCGCGAACACTGTAATACAAATAAAGGTCTTTCCGTTATTTGACGTACCTTATTGTCTTAAAACTGTGCGTTGAAATAAAACATTTTGGCATGTCCCAAAGAAACAACCTGCCTGAATTCTCTGTACTCTGTTTACAGATAATACGCCTATATTTTTCGAGATACAGACAGCCACGGGCTCGTAAGCGGTCCATTATCTATGATGAGCTTTACTTATCGTAAACATCCAGATCCTGTTCTGGGAAAATGAGATTCCTGAGCCGAAATCCTGAGCCGAAATCCAAGTTAACATTCCTACCCCAGATCACACAATCTTGGGTCACTCCTGGAAACTATGATTGCATTCCTCATTCCCTGCAAGAGAACCAGGATTCAGCTGGGAAGGTAAGTAAACCAACACAGGGGGTCAAGGTCTAAAACCTTCTTAAGCTTGTACCGTTGTTCTACTTATTTCCCAACTGAATTCTCTTTTGGCTGGAGGTGAGCAGTGTCGGCCAAACGTCAGGATTTTGGCATTCGCTTGAGGTGTGTGCGTGTGTGTGAGATGTGCAGGCCACCAGAAATTGCACCCTAGATGATATTCCAGTCCGACATGATGATGGGGGGGGGGGGGGGGAGGAGAAGGTCGTCCAAGAGAAGCGTCCAAGATCCAGACGAACAGAAGTACAGAAACGCCAGTGCAGGTCACGCGGGGACAGGAAGTAAGCAGCATTTCCTGTTGAGCCCTGGGCTTGTCGGTATCATTGGAAGTCAGGTTTCTCCGGGAAGGTGCAACCGGAACGCTTGATGATCACGCTGGCCGCGTAGTGCCCGGCCCGGATACACTCCGTCAACGGCCGCTCGTAGACCAACTGAGACAGGAAGCCTGAAGGACAAAATGAAAGGGACGGGGAGAAAGAAGAAACACAAAAAAGGCTGAGTACACCCAGTGATGGGCTGCTGCCCCTATGGGGGGACACACACATGACACAGTGGGGATAGTAAGTTTATGCACGATTTATTGAATACGTAATAGCTTTTTAAATTGTCCTTCCTTCTCTAGTACCTTAGTATGATCCTTAATTGCTTTTTAAAACAGGAAATAATTAAAATAGTATGTTTTTACCCATAAATGCTTTAATCATTTGAATCATGATCTAGAACTGAACTTTTATAGTAACGAAAAAAAATTGAGCTACTTGCCTAATCTGTTATCATACTGAACCTTGTGGGTTCAGTACAAAACCTTCAAATCTGACTGTGCTCCTCAACAAATAATGCTGTCTATCGTGTGTCCTTTTTGTGGCTATTCAAATAATGTGATTTAATCAATCAAGCACCTATTTGAAAACTTATCTTGGTCGGTAAGCCACTGCCGCCCGGGCACGATTGTCAAGCCACTCCCAGCTGGTCACATGGGCGGCAAGCCACTTCTACCCAGTCACATGGCCATCAAGCCACACCCACAGTGTGGCGGTAAAAATTTGGGCAGCCCTTCACTGAGTACACACGATGCGCATCGAATGTAGGAATCTCCGAGAAGGGCCGTCATTAGAGGCCAGGGTGGGAAAACCTGCCGAACATGGTTTCTGGGATTCTTCCAACCTCTTTGCCGCCAGCTTTTTTTGTGTGTCGGCCTATATGCGCAATTTGTTTTCTCCTTATGGTGCATCTCTGCGTGTTGGCTGCACATACGCGGATTTTGGGTGATGTGGCCAGCCAGATTAGAATGGAGTAACTAGGGAACTTTCTGAGCCAGCTGTCTTTCCTGGCAGAGCCGGGTCCATTTTTTAATTTGGCCTTTCCTTTGGCCAGTTTCCCCCCCTCCCGGCAGAGAGCATAGGCAGCTCGTCTGGTGCTTCCCAGTTCTACACTTCTACACAACCGAACACACACTTCTTTCCTATGACCACTGCCACTGGCAAAACGTTTGGGAAGAATCCCAGAAGTCGTGTCCCGCAGGCATTTCGAATATGTTTTAAATGCAAGTGGCTTGGAAAGTGGATGCGCGTTGACGCTTTAAAGCTGTCGTGGGATGTAGGATGCTTAGCTGCATAGCTAGAGGTATAACAAGCAGGAAGAGGGAGATTGTGATCCCCTTATATAGAGCGCTGGTGAGACCACATTTGGAATACTGTGTTCAGTTCTGGAGACCTCACCTACAAAAAGATATTGACAAAATTGAACGGGTCCAAAGACGGGCTACAAGAATGGTGGAAGGTCTTAAGCATAAAACATATCAGGAAAGACTTCATGAGCTCAATCTGTATAGTCTGGAGGACAGAAGGAAAAGGGGGGACATGATCGAAACATTTAAATATGTTAAAGGGTTAAATAGGGTTCAGGAGGGAAGTGTTTTTAATAGGAAAGTGAACACAAGAACAAGGGGACACAATCTGAAGTTAGTTGGGGGAAAGATCAAAGGCAACGTGAGAAAACATTATTTTACTGAAAGAGTAGTAGATCCTTGGAACAAACTTCCAGCAGACGTGGTTGGTAAATCCACAGTAACTGAATTTAAACATGCCTGGGATAAACATATATCCATTGTAAGATAAAATACAGGAAATAGTATAAGGGCAGACTAGATGGACCATGAGGTCTTTTTCTGCCGTCAGACTTCTATGTTTCTATGTGGGTATTCAGAAGAGAATATCTGTGGCACAGGGTCCTTGGTGTGCTCTGAGTTTGGTGGTTTGCTGGCAGACTTTTCATTACCCTAATAGACAACATCATCCATGCCAGTGAGGGCAGAGTTTGAGCTCTGTTTATATAGAGCCCAGCCAGTGTTTTTGTGTGTGTGTGTGTGTGCATGTGTGTATAAGTCTCTCTGTGTGTGGTTTTCCCCTTGGTAGCTCTTTGATTAGGGTATTGTTTCCTGGTTGATTTGTCTGGTGTTAATCCCTGCTCATCTTAACCACACCGCTACAAAATTATTGTACGTAAACAGGGAGCAAACCCCACATTCACTTGCCCTGATGATATTACATAGTTGGGCTATGAACCCTCCGCAAGCATACGGGCCTTCAGATTCGGGTTTCTCACAGATGTCCCAATGTGGCTCTGCTAATAAACTGGAACTTTGAGGAACGATACGCCCCGGACTCTGATTTAGTTTCAGGTGCTATTTGGAACCCCTGACACAAAGTTTGCTTGGATTATAGAGGGAGAAAGGAAGAGGATCTGAAGCCAAGGGACTTGCAGGATGGACACACAACAAAAATCAGGATGGCTCAATGCCAAAGGCTTTAAAGGATGAACTTGAACGTGGTACCCATATATAGGATACCAACTATAACTGGATAGATACGTCTGAGACTCAAAGGCCAAGTCACGTGAGTACATTTGTTTCGGTATTTTAATGACCCCGTAGTCCCTTGAATTGGGGTGGACTGAATGGAGAGGAGTATTTAGTGGCCAGAGAGAGAAATGCCTGCTGCTACTAAGGATTGAACTTACAGCCTCCTGACGGTGAAGTGAGAATTCCATCTCCTAGGGCCTAGTCCCATGTCTACAATATGGCAGATGAATTCTGCTTCCCAGGGCTAGATGATGATGATGATGATGATGATGATAATAATAATAATAATAATAATAATAATAATAATAATAACAACAACTATTATTATTATTATTATTATTATTATTATTATTTATTAGACTTGTATGCCGCCCCTCTCCGAAGACTTCAATTGACCCCAAATAGGAGCAAAAATGTTAACAATAAGGAGACGTATCCAATCAGAATGCATCTCATTAATTTTATAAGATCTTTAAGATACCGGATCAAATATCCCTTTGTATTGGTGCCCTTGGTTTCACCTTTTAAATGCATTTTCTTAAAAGGCAACCCTCAATCTGCAACCTAAGGATCAAGCCTTATTTATTTACTTACTTACTTACTTACTTACTTACTTACTTACTTACTTACTTACTTACTTATTGGATTTGTATGCCGCCCCTCTCCAAAGACTCGGGGCGGCTAACAACAATGAAAAAACAATGAAAACAAATCTAATATTAAAAATAATGTAAAAAACCCCCCAATTTAAAGAACCACTCATACATACAAGCATACCATGTATAAATTCTATAAGCCTAGGGCGAAGGGAAATTTCAATTCCCCCATGCCTGACGACAGAGGTGGGTTTTAAGGAGCTTGTTTTCGTCATTTTAAAAAAATTTTTTTTTCCAGGTCTATGATTGTTCCGCATATATTTTAATTAGGTCAAAGATCACTTAGATCTTAATTAGACCGAAGATCACTGACTTTCCCTACTGGTTCGCAAATGTGAGCATGCACACACAGCCGCCCACTTCGGCCATGGGTGCACCTTCTGCGCATCCTTCCGCACATGCGTTTTGCACATGTGTATGGTTTGCCTGCATTTGCACGGTTTCAAAACGTGCCTAAACAGGACGGTATAGTTACTATTACACAGGTCTACAAAAAATTTTTTTTTTTGTAATCATTGCAGTTGACCTTGTACTTTTCTGAATCATTTTTTTGTTCAGATTTCAAAAATGTCTATAGTTTTTCTGTAGCAGGTATGGTTTCCAAGCATCATCATCATTAATATTATAAGGTCTAAGAAATACACTGGTGACATTAAGAAAACAGTAATCTACATGTTCTGTCGGGCTCTCTGGTAGACTCCTCCCGAAAATTCACAGGTACAAATTTCAGACACACACACGTTTGAAAATTCAAAACAATGTTCTTTATAATGAAAATTCACTTAAGCCAAGCCCTCTTTTGGTATAGCAAAGGGCACTCGTCTCCAAACAAACTGGTAATTTGTACAAGTCCCTTATCAGTTCTGTGATATTAGCTTGCAGCTGTGAGGCAATTCACAGTCCTTCTTCTTTCACAAAGTGAAACACACTTTGCTCTGGTTTAGTTTCAAAGCGGGGAAAAATCAGCACACAAAAGGTCAAAGTCAGTAAAGCAGGCACGAAACACAAGGATCAGATAATTCTCCACAATGGCCAAACCCACAGGCTGCTCTTTATAGCAGCCTCACTAATGACCACAACCCCACCCAACCACAGGTGGCCTCATTTTCTTTGATAATAATCTCTCAGTTGTTGCTGCCTATGCATCGCTCTCCACATGCGTGGCTGTATCATTAACTCTTGTTCTGAATCCAAGGAGGAGCTAGATAATTGATCTCCTTCTGAGCTCTCTGCCACACTCTCCTCCTCCCTATCACTCATGTCTTCTTGGTCAGAGGAGCCTTCATCATCAGATTCCATGGGGGGAGGGGAAAACAGGCCTGCAGCATGTGGATGTCTCCCCCACATCCACAGTCCTTGGGGCAGGAGCTGGGCCAGAGCTAACGACAACACTACATATCAGAAATAACGTAATAACAAAAGTGTTTCTAGATCAGACACTATCATATAAGATAGAGCAAAACTAAGCATATTTTGGGAATCAGCACATCAAACTCCATAAAACATATACATCACTTTTGCTGATGACCAGTGTTATCGGTTCGTCCATACTGGCTGCATAGCATCTCTGAATGAGATGCTTAGAATTGTGAACAATTAAGAGAAGTAATTTTCTCCTCATGCTGGAATTTTGACAACTGGTATGATCCCCCAACTTTGGTGCGATTAGCCTGGAGGTGCCCCGAGTTCTAATTTTGTAAGTATCATTTTGAGTCTCGCTATCAAAGAGATGAAACGCTCGATGAAGCCAAAACAGCACGGTATCATCACGACGTGAATATTAAGAACATTCAGAGTTTTGGGTAATTAATGTCATAGTTTTCAGCAGTAAACGTACAAGGACGCCAGGCAATTACACTTTAGTGTAAAAAGGAAATAGTCTCAGCAGTTTTGGAAGTTCTTATTATTCAAGTTGGAGTTTCGTCAAACCACCTACTAAAGAAACGTTGGCAGATTTAGCACAGGTTGACGGGCTCAGATTTTTTCCCCTCGTGAACACGGATGATTGAAATGATGGGAGAAACACGGTTTGTCTGTACCGTTCCATATGATTGCTTATGATTTTATTTCATATATTGTGTGGGTCATCCGAAAAGTTGTTCTTGGGTGGTTGATGGGATCGCAATTTTGTTTTTTGGTTGGAATTCCATAAATAAGCTAGAGATAGTCATTATGCAAATAGTCCTTGACTTAGGACCACAATTAAGGCCCGGGATTTCTGTTACTCAGCAAGGCACTTGGTGTTCTGTCAGGCTCTCTGGTAGACTCCTCCCAAAAATTCACAGGTACAAATTTCAGACACACACCATGTTTGAAATTCAAAACAATGTTCTTTATAATGAAAATTCACTTAAACCAAGCCCTCTTTTGGGATAGCCAAGAGCACTCGTCTCCAAACAAACTGGTAATTTGTACAAGTTCCTTATAAGTTTTGTGATACTTAGCTTGCAGCTGTGAGGCAATTCACAGTCCTTCCTCTTTCACAAAGTCAAACACACTTTGCTCTGGTTTAGTTTCAAAGTGGGGAAAATCAGCACACAAAAGGTCAAAGTCAGTAAAGCGGTCATGAAACACAACGATCAGATAATCCTCCACAATGGCCAAACCCACAGGCTGCTATTTATAGCAGCCTCACTAATGACCACAGGATGCTATTTATAGCAGCCTCACTAATGACCACAGCTCCACCCAACCACAGGTGGCCTCATTTTCTTTGATAATCATCTCTCAGTTGTTGTTGCCTATGCATCGCTCTCCGCATGCGTGGCTGTATCATTAACTCTTGTTCTGAATCCAAGGAGGAGCTAGATAATTGATCTCCTTCTGAGCTGTCTGCCCCACTCTCCTCCTCCCTGTCACTCATGTCTTCTTGGTCAGAGGAGCCTTCATCAGTAGATTCCACCAGGGGCAAAACAGGCCTGCAGCATGTGGATGTCTTCCCCACATCCACAGTCCTTGGGGCAGGAGCTGGGCCAGAGCTAACTACAACAGTTGGTAAGTGAATTTTTGTGCTGTTTTATGACCTTTCTTGGCACAGCTATTGAGTGAATTATTTATTTATTCATGTATTCATGTATTCATTCATTCATTCAACTTCTATGCCGTCCAATCCCCAAGGACTCAGGGCGGTTTACAACAATAATAAAAATACAATATAAATAGATTCATCGCAATAAAAATAAGTCAATGTTGATTGTAAAATTAGTAACATAAACAAACAAACACAGGTTAAGTGAATTTGCCTTTTCCATTGACTTTGCTTGTCACGAGAGGGGATCAAGTGATCTGTCACAAATATTTATTTATTTATGTATTTATTGGACTTGTATGCTGCTCCACTTCGCGGATTTGGGGCAGCTCACAACATATCAAAAACCAATATACAATAAAACATCTGAAATCCAATTAATATAAACTAATCTAAAACCATTCTAAAACGCTTGAAACATTAAAAATCATTGATTCAGATTCAGACCACAAACATACCACATACTCATTCGCCAGGGGCTAGGGGCTAGTGACCCCCAAGCCTGGAGGCAGATTCTTGCAGAAGGCGAGGAATGAATCTCCGGAGGGAGCTGATTCCAGATGGCCGGAGCCCCCACAAAGAAGGCTCTTCTCTGGGCCCCGCCAAATGACATTGTCTAGTTCAGTGTTTCTCAACTGTGGCAACTTGAAGATATTTGGACTTCAACTCCCAGAAGTCCCCAGATTCTGGGAGTTGAAGTCCAAATATCTTCAAGTTGCCAAGGTTGGGAAACACTGGTCTAGTTGACGGGACCTGGAGAAGGCTGACTCTGTGGGACCTGACCGGTCACTGGAACTCATACGGCAGGAGGTGGTCCCACAAGTAATCCGGTCCATGCTGGCCAGCAGATTTATAGCCCTGGGAAAGGCCGTTTTGCTCTCCGGATGCTTTGGGGAAGCTTCCCCGAAGCCCCAGAGTGCAAAAAACCTGCTGAACAGACAAATTGGAACTGCGTTTTTTGAATTTCCAGTTTGCCTGTTGTGCTGTTTTTTTGGCACTCTGGGGCTTCAGGAAGCTTCCCTGAACCCTCCTGAGTGTAAAAAACAGCAGCACAACAAGCAAACCGGAAACCCAATTTTTTGAACTTCCGGTTTGCCTGCTTAGCCCTTTTTTAAAACGTCCCAGGCTTCAGTGAGGCCTGTGCGCATTTGTGTGTGGGATTATGCGCATGCATGGGGGCAGTGTGGTGTGTTCATGTGTGGGGGCGGGAGGAGGAAAGGGTGTGGGCACGTGCACGCATGCCAGCACAACCACACACACTCTTTTGGCACGCGAACCAAAAAAGATTCACCATCACAGGTCTTAAGAATTTGGTGATTGATATTATATTGACTAAACTAAACAATGTCGTTTGGCGGGACCCAGGGGAAGAGCCTTCTCTGTGGCGGCCCCAGCCCTCTGGAACCAACTCCTCCCAGAGATTAGAATAGCCCCCACCCTCCTTGCCTTTCGTAAGCTTCTTAAAACCCACCTCTGCCACCAGGCATGGGGGAACTGAGATATTCTTTCCCCCTAGGCTTCTACAATTTATGTATGATACGTTTGTATGTATGATTGGTTTTAAAATAAGGGTTTTTAGCTGCTTTAATATTGGATTGTTGCATGTTGTTTTTACCACTGTTGTTAGCCGCCCCGAGTCTACGGAGCGGGGCGGCATACAAATCCAATAAATAATAATAATAATATAATTATATATTGATATTGCATTGATGATTGAAGGTAGATGATTTGGTACGTTTGTAGGGGTGAAGAAAAAGTAAATTTTAAAACGTTACAACCCCCCCCCCCCCAAAAAAAAACCAGTAACGGTGTTTTGTGCTGAATAAAAACGTTCAGATGTTTTAAATTATAACATTTCAGTGTTTAAATAAATTTAAAATCAAGCCTTGACTATTGTCTAAACTTTGGAGCTAAAAACTCCTTTGTTATTTCCGTCAAAAGACTTCGCTTCAGAAGTCAAAACAAGAATAGCGAAGTAATTTCTTCTGAACTCACATAAATAGCAAAGTCATTTTTTTCCTTTAAAAAAGAAAGCCACACATAAACGAGGCTGCACTGAATAGAAAGCTGCGGGGACCTGCCTGTTTTTAATAAAAAACCTTTCCCAAAATTGTACATTTTGTTCCTGCACCTTAAGATTTTGCGTCCTTATGTTCTGTTTGTTGAAAGCGAAGAAACTGCCTTCCTGTTCCAGGACCCGTAGCTCTAGCTTAGCTTGCAGAATGATTTGAGTCGTAAAATAAGAATTTTTTCTTAAAGCAGGACGATATTTTAAAAAGAGAAGAACTGCACTACCTTTCAATACACTTGCTGGCTTTTTATGTTGAAGCCCAGCAGCTGCTGAGCGCTGCCAGCGATGTGTTATTTACAGAGGCCCTGCTGTTATATTCAGCCACTGCCCAGCTCCTTGTCAGTAATACTGCCCTTTTTTTGGAAATAATCGCACGGCTAATGGGATGCCCGAAGGCTAGTCAATTTCAGTTTGTTTTAGGCAAAGCACAGACACACAGGGCTCACACCAGATGACTCACAATCACAACCGAGGTAGACGCTAAAAAGAAGGATTCCCGAAGATGACACTACAATCTTAACTTTAAGCAAGTGGCAATCAAAGATTTGCAAGAGATTTGCTTTCTTAAAACGAAAGCACGGTTACCTGCTTTCTCTGGGAATATCTCCGGGACCGCCTTCTGCCGCACGAATCCCAGCGACCGATTAGGTCCCACGGAGTTGGCCTTCTCCGGGTCCCATCAACTAAACAATGCCATTTGGTGGGACCCAGGGGAAGAGCCTTCTCTGTGGCGGCCCCGGCCCTCTGGAACCAGCTCCCCCCTGAGATTAGAACTGCCCCCACCCTCCTTGCCTTTCGTAAACTCCTCAAAACCCACCTCTGCCGTCAGGCATGGGGGAATTGAAACATCTCCACCGAGCCTATACAGTTTATGTATGGTATGTTTGTTTGTATGTTTGCTTTTAATAATGGGGTTTTTAGTGTTTCTCTTAAATTATTATATTTGTTATATATTGTTTATTATTGCTGTGAGCCGCCTCGAGTCTACGGAGAGGGGCGGCATACAAATCTAATGAATAAATACCTGGGATGGAAGCCTGTTTAATTCGGAGAGCCTTTCAAGAATGAACTAGACCAATGATGGCAAACTTACAGGGCTGGAAAAGGCAGGGAGAAGCCTCCGTGGGGCCCCTCTAGGAATCTCCTCCGAGGAAACGGCCAGAAAAGGCGGGGAGAAGCCTCCGTGGGGCCTCTCTAGGAATCTCCTGGGAGGAAACAGGGCCTCCACCCTCCCTGTGGTTTCCCCAATCGCACGCATGATTTGCTTTTACATTGATTCCTATGGGAAAAATGGCTTCTTCTTACAAATTTTTCTACTTAAGAACCTGGTCACGGAACGAATTAAGTTTGTAAGAGGAACCACTGTATATATAAACAGAGAGCAAACCCTTCCTTCTTTCCTTCCAGCATTGATCATGTTATATACAGTGATACCTTGTCTTACAAACTTAATTGGTTCCGGGACAAGGTTCTTAAGGTGAAAAGTTTGTAAGACGAAACAATGTTTCCCATAGGAATCAATCGAAAAGTGATTAATGCATGCAAGTCCAAAATTCACCCCTTTTGCCAGTCGAAGCGCCCGTTTTTGCACTGCTGGGATTCCCCTGAGGTTCCCCTCCATAGGAAACGCCACCTTCGGACTTCTGTGTTTTTGTGATGCTGCAAGGGGAATCCCAGCAGGGGAATCCCAGCATCGCAAATACGAGTGCTTCGCTGGCAACGGAAGTCCGGAGGTGGGGTTTCCCAGCGAGGGGAGCATCAGTGAAATCGCAGCATCGGAAAAACACCAAAGTCCTCAAAACCCCACCTTCGGACCTCTGCGATTTCACTGAGGCTCCCCTCGCTGGGAAACCCCACCTCCGGACTTCCGTTGCCAGCGAAGCACCCGTTTTTGCGCTGCTGGGATTCCTCTGCTGGGATTCCCCTGCAGCATCACAAAAACATGGAAGTCCATGGAGCTCCCCTTCAGGGGCATCCCAGCAGCGCAAAAACGGGTGCTTCGCTGGCAACGGAAGTCCGGAGGCGGGGCATCCCAGCTGCGGCGGTAGGTTTGTAAGGTGAAAATAGTTTGTAAGAAGAGGCAAAAAAATCTTAAACCCCAAGTTTGTATCTCGAAAAGTTTGCATGACGAGGCGTTTGTAAGATGAGGTATCACTGTATTTGGGTAATGAAATGTCTGCAAGATAACTACTAAGCTCAAATAGCACTATTTGTTATTCCTACAGCCACTGACCGAAGAACTGCCTACTTCCATCTACCACTGAAGCCACCATTCCAAAACAGATGTTCTTGAGAACTTTTGTTAGAGCCAAAACAAGCATAGCAGCAGCATAGGGCCGGGCAGAGAATACGTGGCGCTGCTTTCTCTCTTCATCCTTGGGGCTCTCCGCGCCCTTCAACCTGCACAGTGACATCTCGACAAGATGGGCATCTTGTCTCTGCCACAGACCTGGATGTGTGAAGGAGAACAGCTTCCGCGGTTTTCTAACCACTCCGTACACTGTGTGATTAACCTCTGCGCGCATCATGAGCCGCTAGGATGCGTTCGTGCCAATCAACTTAGATTGCTTTGAAAAGGAATTAGCCAAGTTCACCAAGGACGAGTCTCATTAACAGCTACCGGCTGTAATAACGAAATGAAACATCTATATTTAGGGCCAGCGGGCTCCGAGGACCAAAGGAGACAAAGAACGTCAAGGCGGGCGACGGCTTTCAACTACATTTGCCTTCCAGAGGGGTTTCTGCCACTGCTGATAAAGGACCGCTGGGAGTATCGCCACGTCTAATAAAGATTTGGAAGACAGAAGTAAGGCCATGTAGAATTAGTAGAGTTGCTTTTCTGGAAGGCTCACAAGATGCTTATCATAGAATCCTAAGGCTGGAAGGAACCTTGGACTTCCAAGCCGGCTGGAGAATTCTGGGAGCTGAAGTCCTCAAGTCTTAAAGTTGCTAAGTTTGGGGACCCCTACCTTATACCATTCTGGACAATTGGCTGTCCAAACACAGCATCATTCCCTAGATCAGTGAGGGCAAGCCTTTTTTCCCTCGGATGCCGAAAAAGTATGGGTGTGCACTACTGCTCGCGTGTGAGTGCCCACACCCATAATTCAATGCAGGTGGAGGGTGAAAACAGCTTCCCCCACCCACCCGGAGGCCCTCTGGAGGCCGGAAACGGACTGTTTCCCAAATTTTGGTGGGCCCAGTAGACTCGTGTTTTGTTTTGTTTGTTTGTTTATTTATTTATTTATTTATTAGATTTGTATGCCGCCCTCTCCGTAGACTCGGGGCGGCTCACAACATAATAAAACAGTTCATAACAAATCTAATAATTTAAAATTTAAAATATTTTTAAAAACCCATTATTAAGCAGACATACATACAAACATACAATACATAAATTGTATAGGCCCGGGGGAGATAGTTCCCCCATGCCTGACGACAAAGGTGGGTTTTGAGGAGTTTACGAAAGGCGGGTGGGGGCAGTTCTAATCTCTGGGGGGAGCTGGTTCCAGAGAGTCGGAGCCGCCACAGAGAAGGCTCTTCCCCTGGGGCCCGCCAAACGACATTGTTTAGTTGACGGGACCCAGAGAAGGCCCACTCTGTGGGACCTAATCGGTCACCTGGATTCGTGCGGCAGAAGGCGGTCTTGGAGATATTCAAGTTTTGTCCGTTCCAGGATCCAAAGGCTTCTCAGGAGCCAGGGGGTGGTAAAAACGCTCTCCCCAATCCTCCTGGAGGCTCTCTGGCAGCCAAAAATGCCCTCCCAGACCTTTGTGTAAGCCAAAAATCAGCTGGCTGGCACACACATATACGTTGGAGCTGATCTCCGCATGCCACCTGTGGCACCCGTGCCATAGGTTCGCCATCACACCGGAAAAACAGCAGCCTTCCGCAAAGACGTTTTCTGCAAAGCCACCAGATGCAACTTGGTCCTCCTTGCCGTTTCTTAAGCGTTCTCTGTTTTAAGGACTTCGATTTCATTCCTTCTGATTTATATCTTCCTGCAGCTTTCGCTGAATCTTCTCCGCTTAAGATGGATGGCAGAATAAAAAACCTCCTCTGCAGCTCCGCTCATCTACCTTGATGCTCGGCTAAAGACCTGCTTCCCTCAAACCGAGTAAAAAATCAATGTGAGGTTTGGGGAAACACATCCACCGCTTGATTAGGATGTCTTGCTTGTTCTGTAACAACTGCTTGAAGCCGGGGTAGAAATTGATTCGACTCCGTTAAATCTGGGGAAAGAGACCCATTGACGCGGCTGTTATAAAAACACCTCTGCGGGAGGCTCAGAAGCTGGAACAAACAGCCTACGAGGTGTCGATAATTTTCAAGTCCGTATCTATATATTTCATCTCTTGAGAGCGGAAGAAACCCAGGAGTGCCTTGCTTTTCAAACACCCCATGTGCTGGCTAATACTCATTTCATAATCAAATTCAATTCCACTAGAACAGATTTGCCTTTTTTTTTGAGGAGGAACTCATTCAGCGCGTTCATTACAGTTTGCCTAGCTGCTCCTAGTTGTAAACCGTAAAAACAGTATGAAATCAAAAGACTACATGGATGTCTTTCTAGCTGTGAATAATGTGTTTTCAAACACACAGATGTGTAAGTAGAAAAGGCAACAGACGCTTGATGGCATTTTTGGCCCTGTGGAAATGTTGTTAGTATGTCTCGGTACGAAACCTTCCACACAAATTAAGCAGAGTTGTGGGTGTAGGAAAATGTGGGTTAGTCAGACAATAACTCAGACTTAGTATCAATGTATATTCAACGATATTATTATTTACAAATATAGAGAATCAACAATATAATACTTCTAATAGTTTACAAACCACGCACACAGCAAGAATACAGCTCAGGACAAATATCTCTTAACAAAGTAACTTCCCCCAAAGGGAACAGTGCTGGCGCCCTCTTATGGCCAATCTGTAACAGTTCCTTAAAGGTACAGTCTTTACATTATACAAACTGACATTGTTAGCTACTATATGGCAACACTCAAGCAAGTTACGTACAATATACAGTGGTACCTCATGATACGAAATTAATTGGTTCCAGGAGGAGGTTCGTAAGGTGAAAAGTTCTTAAGACGAAACAATGTTTCCCATAGGAATCAATGTAAAAGCAAATAATGCATGCAAATCCTTCAGGAAAATCCCAAACTTTAGAAGGGAGGCGAACCGAGGGCCGGGAGGAGCAGCTAAATGGGGCGGGTGGAAGAAGCAAGGCTAGGCTAAAGGGTGAGTGGGAAGGAAGAAAGGCAAGGGGGGCGCCCCTCCCTTTTCTTTCTTCAAAAAAGGGGGGGGAAAGAAACCCCTTTATCCCAGCAGCACCTGCTTGGGTTCGTAAGGTGAAAATAGTTCGGAAGAAGAGGCAAAAAAATCTTAAACACCGGGTTCGTATCTTGAAAAGTTCGTTAGAAGAGGCGTTCGTAAGATGAGGTACCACTGTACTAACAAATTTTTCTTTCGAAAATCCCCTGGAGGAGCAGACACATCTTAGTTATTATTTTAAAACAGGGGTCTCCCAAATCGCCAACTTTTAAGACTTGTGGACTTCATCATCCACAATTCCTCAGCCAGTTTGTTGGGAATTCTAGATGAAGAAATCCACAAGTCTTGAAGTTACCAAGTTTATTTATTATCTATTTATTAATTGGATTTATATGCTGCCCCTCTCCAAGAACTCAGGGCGACTTACAATGTATGAAAAACAATAAAATATCCTAAATCCAATTATAAAATTAACTAACAAGTCTAAAATCCCAATTTCTTAAAAACCAACCAGTCTCATTCAAACAATGTAACATGCATTAAATTCATCAACCAAAGGCTAATATCTAACAATCCCAGGCCTGTTGAAACAAATGGGTCTTCAAGCTCTTGCGGAAGGCGAGGGGTGGGTGGGACAGTACGAATCTCCAGGGGGAGCTGGTTCCAGAGGGGCGGAGCCCCCACAGAGAAGGCTGTTCCCCTAGACCCCGCCAAGTGACATTGTCTAGTTGACGGGACCTGGAGAAGGTCGACTCTTGTGGGACCTGACCGGTCACTGGGACTCATACTTTATATATACAGGTGATATATATATATATACACACACACACACACGTTCGGGTTTCCATTTTACAACAGCATGAAGCTTGGAAACTTCAGCCTGATGATGGTGAATGTGATTGCCCCTCTCTGTAGACTCGGGGCGGCTCACAACATATAATAAAACAATTCACAACAAATCTAATAAATTAAAAAAATTAAAAAACCTCATTATTAAACCAGACATACACACAGACATACCATACATAAATTATATAGGCCCGGGGGAGGGGGGGAATGCCTCAATTCCCCTATGCCTGATGGCAGAGGTGAGTTTTAAGGAGTTTACGGAAGCAAAGGAGGGTGGGGGCTGTTCTAATCTCCGGGGGGAGCTGGTTCCAGAGAGTCGGGGCCACCACAGAGAAGGCTCTTCCCCTGGGACCCGCCAGACGACATTGTTTAGTTGACGGGACCCGGAGAAGGCCAACTCTGTGTGACCTAATCGGTCGCTGGGATTTGTGCGGCAGAAGGCGGTCCCGGAGATATTCTGGTCCGATGCCATGAAGGGCTTTATAGGTCATAACCAACACATGCATGCATAGATAATTGTTTCTGTTTTATTTGTGGTATGTGTGTATGACAGAGAGTGTGAGAGAGGAAGAGGAAGAGAAAGAAAGAGAGAAACAGAGAGAGAGAAAGAGGGAAAGAGAAAAAGTGTGTTTGTGTGTGAAAGAGAGAGTGTGTGAGAGAGGAAGAGAGAGAGAGAGAGGGAGCGAAAGAGGGAGAGAGACAAGAGAGAAAGAGAAAATGTATGTGTGTTTGTGTGTGTGTGTGAGAGAGAGAGAGATACCAACAGAATCAAATAGACATTTTTTGAATTTCTGACAAGCTCAGCCCGAAGGGTTTGTCATTGCTGTAACAGAGCATGAGAAAGAAGATAGAGAAGGACTCACGAAAATAAATAAATAGAGATTTGGAAAATTGGGAAGAAGAAATGGAATAATGTGATTTTTTAAAAATAGGAGAGAATGTGAAAAATATTTTGAATTGAAAGAGTAAGTAGCACTACGGTATAATCTGCCATTGAACATTCTCCAGCTAGAGTGTGGGGAGACACACAACGCTGTGTTTTGTGTTTGTGGGTCCCACTTAGTATTTGAAAATATGCCTGCAGTATTGAAAAAAGAGCTGATACTCCCCATGATAACTAGATCAAAACTTGAAAGGCAGTCAAAACATCTCTTTATACACCGAACAATTTTTCTAATACAATAAGAGGGAAATCTGCTTAATTTATGTTAGAAATCTCCTCCTCCTTCTGCTCGGAGTAGCTGTCAGTCAAAAGGCTGAGGGACTGAAAATAGAATTTTATTGCCCTGCCTCTTACCGAATTCCAAGGAGAGGGAGTAAGGGTTAAAACAGACACCCGTGTCAAGCTAATCTCTTTTACACTTATCTTCGGCTGACGGGAAAGAGGCAATAACTAAAACATTCTTCACCTCAGCAGTCTTTATTTTTCATTCGGCTTCATTTATAAAGGTTTCACCAGGCGCCATTCATAAAGCCACGAGGTTTCGGGAAAACCGGCTATCGTTTTTCAAACAATGAAGTTACTCTAGCAATCATCTGAGGCGCATATTTTACAGCTGTCAAGTGGTGAAGGAGAGAACCAGATTTATCCAAGGGGACAGGGAAATTAGGGTAGGAGGTGAGGGAAATAATCGGTGACAGGTACTTTAATTAGGACGATCATCTCCCTGTCATGTTTTTATTCCACGCGACCTCCTAAGGCGCTGGTGGCAAACCTTTTCTCCCCTCGGGTGCCGAAAGCGTGCGCGCATGCCCGCACCCATAATTCAATTCAATTCATTGGAGACCGGAGGCTCTAGATCAGTGATGGTGAACCTTTTTTCTCTGACGTGCCAATAGCGCGTGCGTACAACTATCGCGCCTGCGCGAGTGGCCACACCCATAACACAATGCCTGAGGAGGGTTAAAGTAGCCCCCCCCGGAAGCCAGAAACAGCCCATTTCCCAACTTCTAGTGGGCCCGCTAGGCCCGTTTTTCACCCTCCCTAGGCTACAGAAGCTTCCCTGGCGCCTGGGGAGGGCGAAAATTTCCACCCCCCTGGAGACCCTCCGGAAGCCAAAAATGCCCTCCCAGAGCCTCCGTGCGAGCCAAAAATCAGCTGGCCAGTACGTACGGTCATGACCTTTAAAGCCCTACATGGCAATGGACCAGATTACCTCCGGAACCGCCTGCTACCGCACGAATCCCAGCGACCGATAAGGTCCCACAGAGTTGGCCTTCTCCGGGTCCTGTCGACTAAACAATGTCGTTTGGCGGGCCCCAGGGGAAGAGCCTTCTCTGTGGCGGCCCCGGCCCTCTGGAACCAACTCCCCCCGGAGATCAGAACTGCCCCCACCCTCCCTGTCTTTCGTAAATTACTCAAGACTCATTTATACCACCAGGCATGGGGGAGTTGAGATAGCTCTTCCCCCTAGGCCATTACAAGTTATGCATGGTATGTTTGTGTGTATGTTTGGTTTTATAATAGGAGTTTTTAGTTGTTTTTTATTATTGGATTGTACATGTTGTGTTTATTATTGTTGTTAGCCGCCCCGAGTCTGCGGAGAGGGGCGGCATACAAATCCAATAAATTATTATTATTATTATTATTATTATTATTATTATTATTATTATTATTACATATGTGCTGGAGCTGAGCTTGGGCAACAGCTTGCATGTCGGCTGATATGGCTCTGCGTGCCACCTGTGGCAACCGTGCCATAGGTTTGCCATCACTGCTCTAGATGTTAAGTCCAGGTAGCCTCCATATTTGGAAAAGGGGCTTCCCTGGACAAAGCAGGAAATAAAATAGGATTGGATACTGTCAGGGGAGGATTCCCATTCCCGCTGCTCTCGGTGCGTTGTGTGTGTGCAGCTTTAGCTACCTTGCGTGCGCGCATGTCCCAGCGTGTTTTTGCTTTTGTATAACCTGAAATGCAATAGTGTCCTGTTTTAGTATAAAGATAGGGCAGCTGAGTTAAACCTTGACTTAGTCATGTTTGGAGTAGATCTATTTAAATAATTGGGAGGAGTTAGCGTGACTACATTTAAGAAAACTTTCTGACATTAATATACTGCCATTTCTCCAATTCTTTGCTATTTCTATTGGTCAGGCACACGTGCATAGAAATACAAGCAAACAGTGTATATCATCTATACTGGTTGCTGGGAGGCAGAGGCAGATCTCCCAACCTTGTTTTCCTCCTCCAAAACAATATTCCGGTACGTCTTGTTGTGGCTAGCTCTGGCCCAGCTCCTGCCCCAAGGACTGTGGATGTGGGGGAGACATCCACATGCTGCAGGCCTGTTTTGCCCCCGGTGGAATCTGCTGATGAAGCCTCCTCTGACCAAGAAGACATGAGTGACAGGGAGGAGGAGAGTATGGCAGACAGCTCAGAAGGAGATCAATTATCTAGCTCCTCCTTGGATTCGGAACAAGAGTTAATGATACAGCCACGCATGCGGAGAGCGATGCATAGGCAACAACAACTGAGAGATTATTATCAAAGAAAATGAGGCCACCTGTGGTTGGGTGGGGCTGTGGTCATTAGTGAGGCTGCTATAAAGAGCAGCCTGTGGGTTTGGCCATTGTGGAAGATTATCTGATCGTTGTGTTTCGTGACTGCTTTACTGACTTTGACCTTTTGTGTGCTGATTTCCCCCCGCTTTGAAACTAAACCAGAGCAAAGTGTGTTTCACTTTGTGAAAGAAGAAGAACTGTGAATTGTCTCACAGCTGCAAGCTAAGTATCACAGAACTGATAAGGGACTTGTACAAATTACCAGTTTGTTTGGAGACGAGTGCTCTTTGCTATACCAAAAGAGGAAGTGAATTTTCATTATAAAGAACATTGTTTTGAATTTTCAAACGTGTGTGTGTCTGAAATTTGTACCTGTGAATTTTTGGGAGGAGTCTACCAGAGAGCCCGACAGATCACGTCTTATACACAATGATGGGCTTCCAAAAAATTTATTGCCATACTGTGGGTGTGGTTTATTTTGTGAGCATGGCTTGCTGGTCATGTGACTGGGTAAAAGTGGCCTGATGGCCTATGACCAGGTGAGAGTTCTTGACAATCATGTGACCTGGGGGGGGGCCTTAGAGATCATGTGACTGGGTGGGAGTGGCTTGCCGACCAAGATAAGTTTTCAAATAGGACCATGGACTCTTTTTCAGTTAATTAAGTCACATTATTTGAATAGCCAGGACAGATGATAAGACAGCATTATTTGTTGAACAGCACAGTAACATTTTAAGGTTTTGTACCGAACCTACAAAGTTCAGTATGATAACGGATTAGGCAAGTAGCTCAATTTTCTTTAATTAATATAAAAGTTCAGTTCTAGATGATGATTAAAATGATTAAAGCGCTTATAGGTAAAAATATACTATTTAATTATTTCCTATTTTAAAAAGTAATTAAGGATCATACTAAGGTACCAGAGAAGGAAGGACAATTAAAAAACTGTTAAGTATTCAATAAATAGTGCATAAACTTACTATCCCCACTGCATCCCATCCACCCCTGTGGGGGAAGCAGCCTATTGCTGCTTATACTCCAAAAAATACGGTATTTAGAATCCAATCCCAATGCCTTGTCTGGCCTTAGCTTTTGTAACCTCTACTACTGAAAGGAAACAGTCACATGTTTCAATCTAAGCACTACAAATAATCCTTTCGAGTGATCAAAAATGCCTAGATGCATAAAAGAGCATTTCTCAGTTAGTGCCTTGAATGTAATTTTGTCAGATTTCCTACAGTTTTAAACTTTAATGAGTGGAGACCAAGAGATAATAGCTAATGCTGTACAGACCAAGATCAAAACATCTGAGAGAAGAGATGAACCTAACATTAGAAGAATGGGGCATCTATGATTCCATCTCCCCAACTGGTTCTCATCGGGTCTTTTTATTATTATTTTATTATTATTATTTATTAGATTTGTATGCCGCCCCTCTCCGCAGACTTTCCTTCCAATAACACAGGTAAATGATTTTACAATAACCCTCAACCAACTGTTTTATGGGGTTTTTTGCTCAAGAAGGGGAGAAGAAAGAGAAGCAGGAGGAAGCGAATTCTGTGTCTGTCACATTTGGGCTAATGCCCAAACAACCACCAGAGGGCAGCCACGTTTGTCTTTTCTGAACCATGTTACCACCTTAGGGACAGTCTAGAACCGGGATGGCGAACCTAAGGCACATGTGCTAGAGGGCGTGTGCATAGCCCTCTCTTTGGGCACATGTGCAGTCACCAGCTGGTCTTCTCGGTTCCATTGTGCGCATGTGCACCGGCCAGCTGGTCTACCAGCTGTCCAATGTGCAAGCATGCGCCAGAATCCAGAAGGTGCGCATGTCTTCCGAGTTCTGATGCTCTGGCACGCGTCGGGCACTCAGCGTCAAAAAGGTTAGCGGTCACCAGTCTAGAGTTCCGCAACACAGACAAGATTGGTGGCTCAAGGTAAACCTAGATGGTTACAGACTTGAAGATATTCTCATATACAGTGTGTCCCTCGCCACTTTGCGGTTCATCTTTTGCGGATTCGGTGCATCGCAGGTTTTAATAAAATATTAATGGAAAAATATATCATGGGTTTTCTGCGGAATTCACCCGCCTAAGACCCTACTTGCCTACATGAGATTATAAACAACACACGATTGGTTGATTGATGGAGAAGTGACCAACCAGAGTGCAGCTTTGTATCCCAGAGCCTGATTGGCTCAGTACAGTAGCGCGTTGTTTACTTTTCGTCTTCCCCATCTTTGAGTCTGCTCCTTCATACTAGCCTTAAAATAGTGTATAAATACTTAAATAAATATAGCGTCCCTACTTCGCAGATTTTCGTTTATCGCGGGTGGTCCTGGAACGTAACACCTGCGCTAAACGAGGGAACACTGTATCCTCTTCTTCTCATGCGGCAACAAGAACAAAATACGATATTTTGAGAAAAACAAGGAAAGTGTTGTGGACAACTTGTAAGATTTTTCAGTACTACCATTTTCAAAGCGAAAGAGGCTGTTGCTGGAAGATGCAGAGATTTATTGTCAATACGATAACTTTGCAGCTACACGAGGTTTTGATTTATTTGAGACATTTCAAACAACGGAGCCTGAGAGTTGCATCTTTCATCCTTTCCCAATATTAAAAAAAAATCAATCAATCAATTGAGATCGGATATAAATCGGAGCAGATGTTCTGCTATTTCTCTTAAAACGTATCATTTGAGAGAGGGGCATGTACAGGCCATCAGCTTAGGAAACAGATGCAGTAAGGTGGGTGGGTGGGTGGGGAAGTTTAAGGTTCAAATGTTAGTTATTTTCATACTCTGCAACATTCGCCACAACCTGCTAAAAGGGAAGAGCAACATGATGCTAAGGTTTTAAAGCCAGGGTAGAATTTGGAGGACTCTACAAAGCATATTTGAGGCCGTTTTGTTTACGCAACATTCTGACAGGCACAATTAAACTTGTGAAAACAATATAGATGTTGCTTAACAGCACATTATCTGCAAAGGTGCCAACACGTTTTTCTTCCCTGAGAGAATTAACAATCCATTAAAACAGACTCTTGGGATGCAAATGAAGGCTTGCTAAGAACAAGCATGGATGCTCTTTGATGGGCGGTGGTGGGGAAACAACAACAGACCGATCCTTGTCATTACATTGTCTGATGAAGTCAAGGGGACGTTAAGGAGGAGAAGGGGGAAAGAACAGGAAGATTCTCAAAACAGAATCACATGCAAAAGGTACTTACCACCAACAAAGGCATCTCCGGCTCCGTTAGTGTCAATTATCTCACTCTGGTCACTAATTAAGACTGGGAAAGTTCTCACTTCATTTTCTAAAAGGAAAGACAAAAACACTCTCAGACCACGGCCCTCTGGAATCAACTCCCCCCAGAGATCAGAACTGCCCCCACCCTCCTTGTTTTCCGTAAATTGCTTAAGACCCACCTATATCGCCAGGCATGGGGGAACTGAGACATCTCTCCCAGGCTTATATAGTTTTATGTATGGTATGCTTGTGATGTACGGTTTTTAAATGATGGGTTTTTAGATACTTTCTTTTAAATATTAGATTGGTTACATTGCACATTGTTATTATTATTGTTGTGAGCCGCCCCAAGTCTGCGGAGAGGGACGGCATACAAATCTAATACATTATTATTATTATTATTATTATTATTATTAATAATAATAATAATAATAATAATTTATTTATTGGATTTGTATGCCACCCCTCTCCATAGACTCAGGGCGGCTAATAACAATAATTAAAACAGCATGTAACAATCCAATACTAAAACAACTAAAAAAAACCCCCTTATTATAAAACCAAACATACAAACAAACATCCCATGCATAAAATTGTCAAGGGTCCACAAGTCTTAAAGATAGATTAGATAGATAGATAGATGGGTGGGTAGGTGGGTGGGTAGGTAGATAGATAGACAGACAGATTAGATAAGATAGATAGACAGATTAGATAAGATAGATAGATAGATAGATAGATAGATAGATAGATAGGTAGGTAGGTAGACAGACAGACAGATTATATAAGGTAGGTAGGTAGATAGAAAGAAAGAAAGAAAGAAAGAAAGAAAGAAAGAAAGAAAGAAAGAAAGAAAGAATTCTTTATTGGCCAAGTGTGATTGGACACACAAGGAATTTGTCTTGGTGCATATGCTCTCAGCATACATAAAAGAAAAGATACATTTGTCAAGAATCATGTGGTACAACACTTAATGACTGTCATAGGGGTCAAATAAGCAATGAAGAAACAATCAATATTAATACAAATCTTAGGATACAAGCAACATGTTACAGTCATACAGTCCTAAGTGGGAGGAAATGGGCGATAGGAATGATGAGAAAAAACTAGTAGTAATAGTAGTGCAGACTTAGTAAAATGTTTGACAGTGTTGAGGGAATTATTTGTTTAGTAGAGTGATGGCATTCGGGAAAAAACTGTTCTTGTGTCTAGTTGTCTTGGTGTGCAGTGCTCTGTAGCGACGTTTTGAGGGTGGGAATACAGTTGCCAAAGTTGGAGACCCCTGCCCTAAATGATACCTATTTCCCTTTTTTTAAAAAAAAAACCTGGATGGTAGGTTCTATTTGGCCGGATAGATTTGATGGAAATGTTTTCTAGTTTTGTTTGCATCTTTTTTTTTGCAAATCCATTCAATTTCCAGCAATTGATGAGCCGGGGTGGCGCAACAGGTAGAGTGCTGTACTGCAGGCCACTGAAGCTGATTATAGATCAGAAGGTCAGCGGTTCAAATCTCATCACCGGCTCAAGGTTGACTCAGCCTTCCATCCTTCCGAGGTGGATAAAATGAGTACCCAGATTGTGGGGGCAATAGCCCAGCTCTGTTAAAAAGTGCTATTGCTAATATGTTGTAAGCCGCCCTGAGTCTAAGGAGAAGGGCGGCATAAAAATCGAATAAATAAATAAATAAATTGGAAATTGCTTTTAAGTTTTTTAATTGAAATTTAAAAACGGTGTATTCAAACATGCCATTATTCACGTAACCTACGAGTTTAAAGTCACAGAATAGATGCACAGCCCTCAGGAACAGAGATGCTTTTTAAAAAGGGCGTGATGATGCCATTAACACCTTGTTGATGTGCGAATTATGAAAATTAAAAAGGCTGCATGTCAGACAACACTCATATGGTATAAATTACAATAGCGAGATGAAGGAATAACCCTGCTGTAACAGGAGATCCAGGTTTATAACAACTGTGTTTATTTTAAAAATCTAAGTAAATAACCAGGGTAATGTAATAGGAAGCAACCAAAGAGTTGAGTTATCAAAATGTTTATGGAAACTGTGTAAGCGGCTTGGATATGAGGGCCAGCCGGATCCAGGCTGAAAACAGTCAAGGCTTTGCAATAACCATGGCCAGATGTTGGCCGCTCTTCCCACTAGGAAACGGAGTCAGTTCATCTAGGTGCTCAGGCAGGAATTGAACCAGGGCCACATATAGATTTGAGCCAAAAACTGCAGAATCTTTGTGGCTTTCTAATGTGTGCAGTAAAACCAGTTTATCAGAGAGCTGCAATCTTGAATCTCCCTGCCTGTGAAACCCCATTGTTACAGATAAATATAGGGAGACCCATTCATATAGGGAAAGCAAGAATAGAATAGAAAAATAGAATAGAATATAAGTCTTTATTGGCCAAATGTAATTTTTGTTTTTTTTAAAGACTTTTTAAATGTATTATTGTTATTTTAGATTCTAACTATTAGATTTGTCATTATATATTGTTTTTATCATTGCTGTAAGACGCCCCGAGTCTACAGAGAGGGGCGGCATACAAATCTAATTAATAATAATAATAATAATAATAATAATAATAATAATAATAATAATAATTGGACATACAAGGAATTTGTCTGTGGTGCATATGGT